>NW_007781740.1:0-839 GCF_000696425.1 Galeopterus variegatus
TCTTGCATTAGAAAATCCTCCTTGCTTCAGGTGCAGAGTTTCTGGCCTGGTGGGGCAGCTGACCACCTGTACTCTCTGTTTGCACATGATGGCAGAAATTTCTTGAGTAAAGAATCTACATTATGGAGAAAGGCAAGAGTATAAAATTTCTGCCAAGTGGTTCTTTCTCTTGATTTTCTTTTCTGTTTTGTTTAATTTTCTCTTCTTCTGCCACTAGCCTCTGCCTGGCATAATACATATATATATATATTGCATTGAATTCCTGATAAAAACACTTTTAAAAATATTTAAGCAATTCACAGTTATGGGGTGGGGGTGGGGGGTTCCAGGCCAGCTTTCCCGATGTTCAGAAGAAGATGCAAAGAACTAGCTTGGTGTTCATCAGTAAACCAAGTTTGCACCAGTTGAGGAAGGAAGGGAATTAGCTTACTTCCCATACAAAGGAGCCAAATAAGCATCACTATATAACTTAGCTGTTTTTGCTGCATTTAGAGTTGACGTATCTGGCGTTTAATAGGTCATTTCCTTCTCTGTCACCCAAGGTACTAGAAAAAGCATATGAGGTTAGCTTTTAATGTAGAAAAGCCAAGATAATGCCCAGGTAATAAAAGCAGGATCAGTGCTTGTCAAGTCTCTGGCCAATTAAATGTCGTGCTTGCCCCCCCGTTCTGTCTGATCTAAGAAGATCAATTTAATTTGTGGATGGAAGAAGTTTTTATTGAAAAGCCACAGAAGGCAAGCTGCATTAGCTTAAAAGACCACATAAGAGCTTAGAAGCTGCTTTGAGAGACATAGGAGAGGCAGCCAGACAAAGAAAATACACTGAGCCTTAGAGCATC
>NW_007781740.1:2645-2992 GCF_000696425.1 Galeopterus variegatus
GTTGCGATCCGTTGCCGGACACGAAAAAAGACAAAAAAAAAAAAGGAAAAAAAAAAAAAAAATACCCTTGTGCTATCCCACTCAGGCCTTGCCCTAGAAACTCTCCCCGACAGCTTGTGTCTAAGAATTACTTTGTTGCTTCTTAGAAGTGGGTATAAGAGCACATTGTAGACAGGACTATAATTCAAAATTTGTTTGGTTTATTTATTTATTTATTTATTTATGCTAAGCTCAGCTCTCTGACCATCAACAGATCTAAGGGTGTCCAGTGAACACAGCGAGGCAGTTGGCATGCTGGTTTTTTCCTCCATGACATGCAGTAATAGAAAGCATCCCTGGGACCTTTC
>NW_007781741.1:0-578 GCF_000696425.1 Galeopterus variegatus
GTAGAATTAAAACATAACACAAGTGTTACCATAAGCTTTTTGAAGACCCCACATACAAGTAAGTACATAATTCTAAAACTATCATCATAATCTAATTCTAGAACATTTCCCTCACAGAGAAAACAATGTCATGGTCATTTACTGTCATTCCCATTCCCACTTCCATGCCAGCTCTAGGCCACAAAACTAATCTTCTTTCTGAATGTCTGTATTTGCCTTTTTGGACATTTCTTTTAAGTGCAATGGTAAAATATGTGTTCCTTTTGATCCGGAGTCTCCCACTCAGCATGATGTTTTTGAAATTTATCTCTGTGGTTGTATGTACCAATATTTGGTTTCTCTATACTGATGAATAGGTTTTCATGGTATGAATATTTCTATTTCCTGAACAATAGGCTAAGTTTCTAACTTTATTCTTAGTGCCTGTAGACCTCTAAGAGATTAATGGTGTGAATTTAGAAACATTCTGAATATCTCAAAATCATCATCATTTTCATCATTATTATCAGCACCATCCTCTACTCAAAACTGAATTATTTAAAATTGTGTCATGTTAAAAAGCTTAGAGTGTGAATTGT
>NW_007781741.1:2157-2992 GCF_000696425.1 Galeopterus variegatus
AGAACATTTCCGTCAACTTCAAAATTTCCTGGAGCCCATTTTCAATCAATTTTCACTCTTACATCTTCCCCAGGAAAGCATTAATTTCCTTTTAGTCTTTATGAATTTGTCTTTTCTAGACATTTCATATAAATGGATACAGTATGTTGCCTTTTGAATCTGACCTTTTTAAATTATCATAACATTTTTGAGGTTTATCCTTGCGGCAGCATGTAAAAAGTTTGTCCTTTTTGTTGTTGAATAATATTTCATTGTATTAAAGTACCACATTTTGTTTATTCTTTCACCACATGATGAACATTTCGCATGATCCCAGTTCCTTACTATATGAATAATGCTCCTGTGAACATTCACATGCATATCTTTGTGTTCACCTACTCTCTTTTTGTCTATCACTGAAGGTTATAAATTCTTTTTTGAGACTTGGATAAAATTATTACAATACCTTGTTTTTTATATCTTCTGTAGAAATCTAATATCACCACTTACGTATTTATTCTTACTGTTTACTGTTTTGATGGGTGTTGTTTTCTTGGTCCATTGGTTCAGCCTAATATAGCACTTTACATACACAGTGGATGGAGGTGGACATATCTAATATCTTCCAGGGATTATTTATTAAAAATAGCAAAATCCACAACAATTCATTGGAAATAGAAGTGCTTCACCTGGAAATGGTAGCTTTCACAATTTTGAAATTTGGGATCCTCCCTACTCTTATTTTTTCCTGCCACAACTGCAGACATACATGTATGCCTGAATGCCCAGCTTACCTGGTAACAGTAGGGCTGTCATGCTATCAGGCTGCTTAGAAATGGGTAAGCCAGGTACGGCT
>NW_007781742.1:0-528 GCF_000696425.1 Galeopterus variegatus
TGTGGCTCAGTTCTCTCATATGAAAAATGGGGAAATAATGCATTCTTTTTAGGTTTGTTGAAAGAATTAAGTGTGTCACTTAGCATTGATTAGGTGACCAACTTTTCCCAGTGTGCCCAGAACTGACCCATTTTAAAACTAAAAGTCCTGTGTCCTAGAAACCTCCCCAGGCCCAAGCAAACCAGGATGGTTAATCACACCAAATATAGCTATTAATACCAATTTTATTTTCAGAAAGACAATCTCACTCAAAACACCAAATTGAAATAGAAAACCTTATTTGACTGAAATTATGACTACTGCTACTGCTACTTCTAAATAGCAACAACAATAACTCTAAAAGATATGCTTTTGGATAAAGAACAAACTAGAATTCTGTACTCCAATAATGGGTACAGAAGGCTCCAATCCATAAACAACCCCACTTTCAAATAATTACACTGTATTAAATTCAGCAAATTAAACAATTAGAAGAACAATGCATTTTCTGGGAAACTTTATAAAAGCAAAGCTTTCGATTCTGAGACA
>NW_007781742.1:2163-2992 GCF_000696425.1 Galeopterus variegatus
TTCTGTATAACTAAACATTTTTTAATTATAAAAGTGATACATAATTATGGTAAAAAAAAAAAAATTCAAAGAGTAGAGAAGAGCACGGTGAAAAGCAACACTTGCTTCCACACTCCAGCTCGTAGTACCTTCCCCAGCGCTGATCATGGCAGGAATTTCTAAGCGTATACAGGCAGAGGGACCTCCTATTCTCTCCCCCCTTCGTTATTTTTTTCCTGGCCTTCAACCACAGTTTGAATTGCACATTTATTTGTTTACTTTCTTATTTTCTATTTTCTCATCAGATTATAAACTTCAGGAAGATAGAGATCCAGTCTATTTTGTTCACTAAAGTATCTCCAGAATCTAACTTAGTGTCTGTCACATAACAGATACCAAACAAATAATTTGATGAACAAAGTGTGAAGATAAATCTTCAGGAAAAAAGGGAGACAAAAATCCCCAGAAACAGAACCTGTTTGTTCTGCCTAAATGCCTAGAACTTTCCTACAGGATTTCAATTACATTCATAATTGATTGTTCCTTGCGCCATCCCCAAGAGAAAGGTGGGAATGTTACTGTGTTCACTTTCCCAATGAGGTGGCTGAAGTCGCTTAGGCTAACGCAATTTGCCCAAGGCCAACGTCCTTAGAGGTAGTGAGTCATACTAAAGATGGTGGCCCCAAGTCGCAGATCCAGTCTCCCACAACTCTGCTGAAGCTCATTCTAAATACTTCGCCATTACATTTCAGATAATGGGAAGGAAGAACATGGGGTCTGGAGGCAGACGGATCTGTTTTTGAATTCCAGTACAGCCAAATCACTACTCCCTGTGCCATGTTGGCCAAAT
>NW_007781743.1:0-2991 GCF_000696425.1 Galeopterus variegatus
GCTATTTTCTCACTATGTTCTCACTTGGCAGAAGTAGCTATCTTTTATAAGGGCACTAATCACCTCCCAAAGGTCCCACCTCCCAATACAATCAAATTGAAGTTTAGAATTCGACCTATGAATTTGGGGAGGATGCAAACATTCAGTCTGTGGCATCCTCCTAATCAAATATGCTGCACCTCTGGAAGTTACATACACATTTCAAACAGGAAAAGAAATATTTGGAAGGCTTAACACCTTTTGCAATGAGTCTTTGTGTCTTTGATAAAAAAGGAAGCCTACCCCAGAAACCTTCACTTACATCTCTTCAGCCAGGTACATTTCACCTGGACAATTTTATTTGGGAAAGGAGTGTAGAAAAGTGACTCTTTTAGCTTTATAACTTCTCTGATAAGTAAAGAGGAGAAAGGGTTTTGAATAGGTCTGTTAACTAGTCTGTAATCTTTGACAGATGCTTGTTATTCAAGTACAATTAACACAGAAATTTCCAGGTAGTGATGTTTAATCTTGATGCATATGTGTATGCATTGAGCTATGAAATTGGAACAGGGTAACATAGATTGTAGACCTCACTGAGCCTCAAGAAGATGGGTGAATTTAGCCATATTATTATTCATATCATATTCATCCAACCTCCAATTTATGGATCAGACAGGAGGATATCAAAGGAAGCCACCAAGGAGAATGGGTAGCACTCTATAAGGAAATGAAACTTCCCCAGTTATCACCACAATTAGAAATTGAGATGACAGATACAGATTTCCAATTTTATGTCTCTGGTCAGAACTTTTGAACATGACTGTCCCTGACTGCAGAGTTATCTGGGAAATTAAATGTTATTTTATAAAGGACATTGCCACCTTAACCAATTATTTTGAGAAAGGAAGGAAAGCAAAATGGGCTGTGTTTACTCAGTTGACAGTATCTATCACAACATCTGATGCTTGGGTATATGAATGTATGGGTCACATATTGATTCCTCTAATCATTGTTCACACATAGTTATGGTTTTCCTACAAGAATGTTCTGGATACACTTACAACTGTAGTGATCGGGAGAAAAAAAATATTGTCATTGTGTTACTTACGTTATACTAAGGAGAGAGAGAGAGACAATAAATACATGGGCAAAGGAATATGTGTTGTAAATCAGAGAAGAGTGAAGGCCATAAGAATATAAAGCTGAACAATAAGCTAGAGAACCTCTGGAGACAGAACTGGAGTTTCATTAAAACGGGCTTGGTTGGAACGCCTAAGGGGGTATATTTGAGTTGGTACTTAATTAGGAGAAGAAGCCAGCTAGGCCAAAAATCAGTAAAAGAAGCACATAGATATTGAATAGAGATAGTTAAAGGCCCCTAAAAATAGTGGCTTAAAATGTGGACATAACAAAGTGCATGATAAATGAGATGGTGTGGGTAGCATATGAGATTCGAGCTCTCCACCGACCCGAGCATCACGGCTTCTTGCATCCATGGTAAAGACTTCAGATTTGAATGTAATAGTAATAGGCATTAGTGGAGCATTTGAAAGCAGAAAATTATATAACATGAATTTTATTGGTGGCAACTAGACTGTTGAGGAGATCAAAGTCAAATCTTATCTTATGTATTTTACATATGCTTAGTGTTCAAGTAAGAATTACAATTTTTCGGTGATCTTACCAAATGCTACATAAAAGAAAAGTAAAAATACCTTACAAAGCACTGGTACAGCTGACCACCTGATTTGGAAGTACTATTAAAACTGATCTATTTAATTACTGTTTTATAACCTTGAGATGTGCTGAATGTGTTAACAAAACAAAGTGGCAAGACAGCATAACTAATTTGCCATTACAGACGTTTCGTGTAAACTGTGTAGAGAGTACATTGCCTATTATTGTCCATTGATATTCAGCACCACATTCACTCTTCCATAATCTTCCTGCGTCTGGACACTACCAAATTACATTTCCAGATTTTCCTGACACCTGTGCATTGGTTAAGTTCTCGATGAAGATCTGCAAATGAGACTGGGCATGAGAAGAAGGTTGAAGCCACCCTGATTCTGTAGACTGCTTTAGCGTCTTCATCTGGATACTACCAAATTACATTTCCAGATTTTCCTGACACCTGTGCATTGGTTAAGTTCTCGATGAAGATCTGCAAACGAGACTGGGCATGAGAAGAAGGTTGAAGCCACCCTGATTCTGTAGACTGCTTTAGCGTCTTCACCAAATACAGTGGAACTTGTGTTTTCAGCATAGAGGTGAAGATCCTATCAGGAGGCATGCTCACTCCACAGTGTTCCTGCAGAACTAACTGCATGAGGAGTTTGAAGCCTGAGTTTCTACTCAACTACAGGAGTGGCAGTTTATATATATTCCACATATAAACATGGAAGCAACAGAGGTATACATAACACTTACAGCAGAGGCAGTGGCGTAAATGTGGATTTACTGAGATCTGGAGACAAGTTTCCCTCCTTAGGTAAGGAGCAAATAGGTTCAGTCAAATCTGTGAGTATCATGAACTCTCCCTTTTTGATGTTCTGATTTTACCAACATTTCTGTAACCAATTTCTTGCACAAAATCCACCTGCAGTGGTTAAAGTGGTTCCTGTTTTATTACCTGGATCCTGATTGATACAAGGCATAACATCTTAAACTGTAACCATTTTGCAGATACAACAATATAGACTTGCTCAAAATCAGAAAATCAGCAGAATATAAAAGGCTACTTTTGAAACATACAAATTTTGACCAAATTAAGAGTCTACTGGACAATAATCTGTACAGAGTATGAAATTCTTTTTTTAATTTAAATTTTATTTCTTTTAAATGTTTTGTTTTGTTTTTATTGGTTATGTATATTCATGGGTGATGGACTTTAGATCTGTTGTCCCCTCCAAAACTCAGGTGGAAATATGATCCCCAATGTGGCAGTGTTGGAAACTGATTGAGTCATGGTGGTGGATCCCTTATAAATGGATTAATGCTCTTCCTGGGGGA
>NW_007781744.1:0-2991 GCF_000696425.1 Galeopterus variegatus
CAGAGTTACCAAACTACTAAATTAGGAGACACTTTATACTATTTTTATTTCAAACTAAGATCAGGGCTGTCCAGTTAGCTCACTTGGTTAAAAGTGTGGTGCTGACCAACAGCACAATCAAGGGTACCAGTCAGCAGCCAATACACACACACAAAAAACTATGATAATAGGAAAATTTCTAGTTGAAACACACACCAGTCAATCTATTCAACAAATGTTTTTTTAAATAGCTGTTATGCACCAGGAGCTATGCCAACCCCTGTGGATACGATATAAAAATGACATGATCCAAAATCTGGAATTTTCATTTTAGAAAGAAAGGCTTACAGTCTTGAGTTAGTACCAGCTACTAATATGTGAATTTATTTCATTTTATAAATACCCAAGAGAAAAGATTGGGCAAACTTTCTAACAATGTGTAAAAGCAATGAAAGAAATTGATCACAGAAATAACTGGTATATTTAATAACACAAGCATAAGAAACTTAACTGAGTTATAAAAAAAGAGATTATAAATAAAAATGTAATACAATATGACACAAATAGATTTTAAAGAGTTAATAAATATTATTGACTTTTGTATAATGATTAGACATGTTTGTATTGATGAGACCCTGCTAGAGGCAAAAGAAAACACCAAAGGCTTGAAAAATACTATATGAAAAAGATCAACCTCACTAGTAATCAAATAAATGCAAATTCAAATGAGATACTATTTTTGTCTATCAAATTAGCAAAAGAAAATAAAGGCTAATCCATGCACTGATGAGGATGTGGTGAGAGAGATGTTTTCATACACTGCCGGTTGTCAGTAAATTGTAGTGAACTTCCTGAAAAGTAATTTAGCAATGCTTATTGAGAATTTTAAAATTGATTCTACTCTTTGGTACTAATAATTTTACTATTAAGATGTATCTTAAGAAATTGCTGAGAAATTTGGGCAATTATACCAAACAATCCCAACTTGTTTTTATAATAGTAATAAATAAAAATAATAATAACATAAATATCTCCAATGGTAAAATAGTCAAATAAATTCTAGTATACTCTCACACTGTGATACAATACACCCTTTCAAAAAGCTGTTTTAAAAAGGTAGTGGTTTTACAAAGGTTCATGATACAATATTTCAGGGAAAAAAGAAAAGTAACTGGAGATTTCAGTCAACAAACTAAGTCAAAAAAAAAAAAAGAAAGTGTTGTTATTGCTCACAGATAACATAACTGCCTACATTAAAAATCAAAAATAATCTAAGACAAATTATTTTTATTAACTAATAAGAGTTTAACAAGATTATTAGACATGAAATCAATATATGAATATCAAATGCATTTTTATTTTTATATAAGAAATGTAATTTTGGGAAGATAACATCTGCAATATTAATAAAAAATAATATACTGAGGAATAAATCTTATGAAATGGGTAAGAACTTTGAAGAGAAAATTAGAAAATGTATAATGAATACGTTAAAGAGGACCTAAATTAAAGTAGCAGTATACCATGTTTACAGATAGTAAGATTTGCTGTTGTAGAGATGTCAGCATTCCCTACACTGATCTATGAATTCAGTGAAATTTGCATTAAAATCCCAACAGGAATTTGTCAAAACAACTCAAAATTTATATGTAAAAGCAAATGAACAAGAATAACAGAGATTTTTGAAGTAATGGAAGATCAGTGGCAAAGAAAAAACTCTTGATAAGTAGTCTTGAGGTAGTCGGTATCTAATAACATAATATGGAATTTAGTCCATGCCTCTTACCTTGTACAAAAATTAATGCCAAGTGGATAAGAGTAAAATGTGAATAATAAAACTTTAAGCCTTCTAGAATAAAAACTCTAGGAGAATATCTTTCTGTCATCAACCCACTGAAAATTTATTGAATAAGACATTAAAAAGTAAGCCATAGTTGGGAAAAAATGGGAAAAAATGACATACTCCATTACATTAAATTTAAAAACTGTTGTTCATCAAAGACACCATTTTTTTAAAAAAAATTTAATCTACAATCTGGCAAAAGATGTTTTCAAATAATTGATTTCTAGAATTTATGAAGACAGCAGTTGTTTTATCTGCCTCAAAATTACTTTGAGAAATGCATCTCTTCTTCTGGAACACATCAGTTCCCCTGTTCCAGGTGTGGGTGGACATTATTTTAACAACCTAAACTTCAGAGACCAAAGAAATTGGTCAAGGACAGGGAATCCAACGTCAGAGATAACGAGTCTCAGTTCCTCTATGGTCAAAAGTAGGCTGACCGTAACCCTAACAGTTTCTGATGTGGAAAAATCCACACTGAGAAAACTGTTTGGACACACGAAGAAGCAGAGGTGAGAAAAGAAGACGGATGTTTTTGAAAGATTATGGGTCCCTATGCCCAGGGCTAGACACAACCATTCCCTTCCTGAAGTTGTGTCATGTGAGGGGATATATTTATTTTGGCTCAAGCTAGTCTGAATTAAATTTCTCTCTTTTGCAAATAAAAAATTTCTAATAATAGTTAATTTGAATTTTACCCAAATTCATCCTATGGCCAATTCTAAAAAATATATACTTCATAACATGAATTGGCAAAGGCAGGTGTGCAATGAAAGACAATGAAAGACTGCAATGAAAGACAATGTCAAAAATGACACAGCCACATTTATATTTTAAAAACAAAATATTTAAGTCATTTTATTCATATTTTTTAATTGAGAAATAAAATTGTATATATTTATGGTGTACAACATGATATTTTGAAATATGTATACATAGTGGAATGGGTAAATTACGCTAATAAACATATGCATTACCTCACTTCTTCATCTCTTTTTTTGTGGTGAGAACACTTAAAAACTGCTCTGGGCAATTTTCAAGTATACGATCTACTGTGATCAACTACAGTCAGCACGTGTACAATAGACCTCTTGAACTTATTCCTCCTGTCCGACTGAAATTTTGTATTCTTTGACCGTCTCCCCAACCCACTCCCTTCCAGCCCCTGG
>NW_007781745.1:0-738 GCF_000696425.1 Galeopterus variegatus
AAAGATTTCAAATAAACAACTTAATGCTACACCTCAAAGAACTAGTAAAATAAGAACAATTCAATCCCAAAAATAGTAGATGGAAATAAATAATTAAGATTGGAACATAACTAAATGAAATAGAGACCCCCAAAACAATACAAAAGATCAGTGAAACAAAAAGTTGGTTTTCTGAGAAGATAAAACAAAATAGACAAACCATTAGGTAGACTAACTAAAAAAGAAGAGAGAAGACCCAAATAACAAAAGTCAGAAATGAAAGAGGAAACATTACAACTGATAACACAGAAATGCAAAGAATCATTAGAGACCTAGATACTATTATAAACAACTATATCCCAACAAATTTGAAAACCTGGAAGAAATGGATAAATTTCTGGGCATATATAAATTGCCAACATGGAACCAAGACGACATACAAAACTTTAACAGACCAATAACAAGCAATGAGATAGAAGCAGTAATCAGCAGTCTCCCAGCAAAGAAAAGCTGAGGTCCAAATGGCTTTACCATTAAATTCTACCAAACCTTTAAAGAGTAATTAATACTACTTCTCTTAAAACTATTCCAAAAAATTGAAACAAAGGCCATTCTCCCAAACTCATTCTATGAGGCCAGCATCATCCTGACACCAAAGCAGAAAAAGGTACAACAAAAAAGAAAACTACAAGCTAATATCTTTGATGAACATAGATGCAAAATCCTCAACAAAATATTAGCAATCAGAATACAGCAACA
>NW_007781745.1:2290-2991 GCF_000696425.1 Galeopterus variegatus
GCAGTCTTCCATTAAAATACCAATAACATTCTTCTGCCAACTTATCTTTGACAAAGACAACAAGAACATACACTGGGAGAATAACTCTCTTCAAAAATAGTGCTGGGAAAACTAGACATCCATATGCAGAAGAATGAATCTAGAACTGTACCTCTCACCATATACCAAAATCAACTCAAAATGGATTAAAGACTTCAATATGACTGAAACTATAAAATTCCTAAAAAAAACCATAGGGGAAACACTTCAGGATGTAGGACTGGGCAAAGACCTTATGAATAAGACCCCCCAAAAACACAGCGAACAAAAGAGAAAATAAACAAATGGGATTATATCAAACTAAAAAAGCTTCTGCACAGCAAAAGAAACTAACAGAGTGAAAGACAACCTATGGAATGGGAGATGATATCCGCAAACTACACATCCAACAAGGGATTAATATCCAGAATATACAAAGAACTCAAACAACTTAACAGTAAGAAAATAAGTAAGCCAATTAAAAAATGGGAAAAGAAGCTAAATAGGCATTTCTCAAAGGAAGATATCCAAATGGCCAAGAGACACATTAAAAAATGCTCAACATGAGGTTGTGGAAAAAAAGGAACTCTCATACACTGTTGATGGGACTGCAAAATGGTGAAGCCTTTATGGAAAATGGTATGGAGTTTCCTCAAACAATTACAGATACATCTACCATATGA
>NW_007781746.1:0-334 GCF_000696425.1 Galeopterus variegatus
CTCAAAATAAAGCCCCTGCACATTTACAAATAAAGCACTCAGTACATTGCATGAAGGCAATGAAAAAATAAATACATTATCATTGGTAATATAATTAATTTATCCTAGGAAAGAATGGTAACTTCTCTGTATATAAAATCTAAACTTGGTACTATCTTAGAGAAATGTATATATATTAATAAAAGGTTCTGTTTAATGACAGGCTATTTACTGTGATGCGCTGTAATAGTTTTCAATTATTTCAGAAACTTTATAATTACATCATTATTACAAGATAGAAATGTAATTTATGACTTTAAAATCCCAATTTGCTCTTTCTGAATGTATACTAACA
>NW_007781746.1:2327-2991 GCF_000696425.1 Galeopterus variegatus
ATATAATAATTTGCATCTTTGTTCTACCAGTGAGTTTTGTTTTTTATTGTGTATTTGTGGTAGTGATTGTTGTTTTTTGGATTTCAGATGCAGGACTCCCTTCAGAATTTATTGCAGGACTGGTCATGTGGTGGTGAACTCCCACAGTTTTTGTTTATGGTTGAAATACACTATTTCTCATTTCTGAAAGGTAGCCTTGCTGGGTATAGTATTCCTGGCTGGGAGTTTTGCGTTTGTTTTGTTTTGTTTGTTTGTGTGTGTTTTAATATATCATTCCATTTTTTTCTGGCGTGCAGAATTTCTGTTGAGAAGTCTGCTGTTTGTCTAATGGGGGCTCCCTTATAGGTGATTTGATGCTTTCCTCTTGTTGCTTTTAGGATTCTCTCTTTGTCTTTAAGCTTTACCATTTTGACTGCAGTGTGTCTCAGAGAGGGTCTTTACAGATTGAAAGACCCTGTTTGTGGATCTTTGATCCTCCTGGATTTGAATGTCCATGTTTTTCCCTATGCTGGGACATTTTCCATTATTATTTTGTTGCATAGGTTTTCAAAGCCTTTTCCTTTCTCCTCCTCTTCTGGTATATCTATGATTGAGATGTTTATGAGTTTAAGGTTGTCTGCTAGCTGTCTTACATTTTCTTCATTGTTTAAGTTCTTTTTCCCTT
>NW_007781747.1:0-625 GCF_000696425.1 Galeopterus variegatus
GGCCCACATTTTGAGATATTATAAGAAACAGCTTTATGAACTCTATCATGTTTACTGTACAGATGTTCGACAGGCATTTTTCACACAATGTCTCCCACAGAAGTTTCTCTCAGGTGTCACAGCTAGGAACATCTGAGCCTCTCCTGAGTACTTGCTTTGTTTTTACCTTATGCTCATGGTAACTCATGGCATTTTCCTCTTTGCACTGCCTGCCAGAAAGCTCAAGGCCCAGTTAGTGATAATTGCACAGAACTTCATGGCATACAAACATTTTTAAGTTTTAAATTCACCCATGACTTCATTATATTTCCTACTTTACTTTTTCTTTTCTTACTTTCCCTTAGTTTCCATTTTCTCATTTACTTTTTGATATTATCTTTGAATAAGGTAATATAAACATCTTTTCAAAATAGTATCTATCCATTGGATAAGATACTGAAATTTTAACAGCATGCATTGGGACATCCCTAACTCCTAACATTATATGAGAACAATACCTGGTGGTTTCTACATATTAGAATTTAATGATACTTGGTTCCAGAAGAACTTGGTTTTCTGCTGTATACTGGAAATCTCAAACTTTATTATGTGTGAAAAATCACTTCAGCTGCTGATTGAGTCTGTA
>NW_007781747.1:2224-2991 GCF_000696425.1 Galeopterus variegatus
CTGTTTATTAGTTATGTTCTTATTAAGTTAGGACACACCTGGGGCTGGGACTCTGCCACTTTCCTCCAGCCTCTGCCCGTGTATCATCACACCTGCACTGTTCCATCCTCTCCCTCCCTTGGCCAAAATGTGAAAAGAGTTCTTTACTTTTTCCTTTGAGCAGACTTCATAACCGAGGTACTGAACTAAACAATGAATCCTGGAGCCTCTGCCTGGAAAGTTTACTAGTAACCTAGAGTCATATGCTTGAACAGGTTACAGGTTAGAAAGAGTTCCCCTCATCTTGTGACCTATGGTCCTGCAGGAAATACTTGAAGAACAGCTCAGATGTTCCTCTTGGTAGTGCAGTAAATGCAAGTTTAGAAAGAAGGACGCAATCAGAGAGCCCAGGAAAAAGAAGAGAACAGCCTGCTCCATTTGTGCAACAACTACTTGAGCACCTACTAATTCAAGGCACTGTGCTGGTGGGCACAGGCCTAGTACCGTAAAGAGATGGACGTGCTGCAGTCATGCAGCAGAGTGAGACACTAAACAAGTGATTGCACAATCAATTATTTAATTGCAATAGTGATGACTGCTATGAAAGAGATCAGGGTGTCATGGATAGTGTGTGGGTAGCAGGGTTGGGTAGACCTTCCCTGGGGAAGTAAGTTACAGGGTTCTCCTTCACCCACTTATCACTGCTTAATAGAGCTCCGTGTCTCTTCTGTGAACCTCAGGGGCCTCCTAACCAACCTCTATGAAACACCAACTTAGATATTATTATT
>NW_007781748.1:0-698 GCF_000696425.1 Galeopterus variegatus
AGGAATTTGGGGGCATTGTCAATATAGGATCATTGGAGACACTAGTTCTGGGAAACCATGAACTGATGAGATGATTTGTCTTTATTGGAAACCACAAAAGAGGAAATATTTGCAGTTACGATGTCATGACATCATTACAAGTTGGACACAGAGAACCAAAGAAAATTTCTGTAATGGTTTTACCTCTCTATGCATGTGTGTTGAATTTGATTTATTGCAATCCTGCAAAGGAAGGAGTCCATGTTTGAATCAATAGAGCATTCAGTGCATGACACTGACAAATGGACCTGCCAAAGCTGAGCCAGTGGAGTTTTCCCTCCCCCAAATATATTTCAAATATAAAATAGTTCTGGGTTTCAAAGGGAGAGAATTTAATCAGCAGTATAATGACAAAGTTGGAAGAATCTGTCTTATTGCTTTAAAACCTCATTCTGGCAGATTACAAAGTTAGATGGTTCCTCAAGATTAACTATGGATTCCATGAAACAAAATGGGACTGTACTAACTGTGGCTGATGCAGCACCAAACACAGCTTCTCTGTACCATGAGGACATTAATCTGGCAAATTTGTTCTTTCCAATATTGTCACATTTGTCACCCATAAGAATTTGCATTCACTTGGCAGGACTAGCAGCATACTTTTATTTCTTTAGCATAAAATTATTTCAATTCCCCAACATATTAATATAATTTATAAG
>NW_007781748.1:2184-2991 GCF_000696425.1 Galeopterus variegatus
CAGCTGAGAGTTTAGTAAACTAGTGAGGCTTGAAATAAGTATAGAAAAATTATAGGCTTTGCATGTAAAAATAATGAGAAATTAGAAAATAATTTAGAACAAAAGTCTCCATTTTAATAGCAACTACAACATAAACTCTTAAGAATAAACACACCAATAAAATTAACTAAACCTATATGACCACATGAACACACTCCTGAAGTGCCCAAGGGCGGAAATGAATAGAATGAAAGACTGAACAAAGTTTTGTAATGGGAAAATTCACTATCATGAATATTTCAGAACTTCCTATATGTGAATTTATCATGAACTTAATACATAGATAAACAAATGTGGTTTTTTGTATGTTTGTTAGTTTTCTTTTTCCTGAAACTAGAAAAATAAACAAACAAGAATACTGCAGAAAAATACTGGAATGAACTCTCAGTGAGAACTGGACCTATAGGATTTTAAAATGTGCTATGAACCCCAATAATGAAAACACTGTAGTATTGATACTAGAATACAGTGAACCAAAGAGAGAGAAAAAAAAGAGTAATTGTTGCTTTGTGTTGCTTTGCCCCCCACGGATTTGTCACCTCACTTCCCCTGGGTGATGGAGATGTAAAGGATTACTCAAAGCCCATCTCTACTGAGCAGTGAGAAGCCCTGAAGTGGTGAATCTCCCTGGGAATGCTCAAGCGAGAGCCGACCCTTCCTTTTGGGAAATTAACAATGAATTGGGTTCTCTTCCTGCATTTATTTTCTAGACTGGGAAGTTACAGGAAGAGACATAGGTGGGGTTATGGTTTAACAGTATAGGCTGGT
>NW_007781748.1:8129-8450 GCF_000696425.1 Galeopterus variegatus
ACTGAACTGTACACTTAAAAGTGGGCTGCTGGTTAGCCCAGTTGGTTAGAGCACAGTGTGATAACAAGAAAGTCAAGGGTTCAGATTGCTATACCAGCCAGCTAGCAAAAACAACAAAAAAGGATAATGTGGTAAATTTTATGTTATGTGTATTACACCATGATTAAAAGCTAAAAAGGAAAACATACATTTTAAATTAAAAAAAATCAAGTAAGCCTTTTTTTGACATAGCAATTCCAGTTTTAATAGTATCCAGCATAATTAAGCACATCTATTTCAGAAAGGGCATTCATCGAAGTCAACTGCAGCATTATTGCACAA
>NW_007781749.1:0-2991 GCF_000696425.1 Galeopterus variegatus
TTTAAACAACATAGATTTATCTCTCTCAGTTCTGGAGGCTGGAAGTCCCAGATCAAGGTGCCGGCAGATTTGTTTTCTGGTGAGGGCTCTCTTGCTGGCTTATAGGTGGCCACCTTCTCACTGTGACCTCACATGGTTTTTCCTCTGTAGATGCACAGAGAGAGAGAGAGAGCTCTCTGGTGTCTCCTCCTCCTCTTATAAAGACACCCACCCTTAAACCTCATTTAACCCTAATTATCTGCCAAAGTCCCCATCTCATTATAACATCACATTGGGGGTAGGGCTTCAACATATGAATTCCAGGGAGCACAATTTGGTCCATACAGCTATTATTATCACAAGGTCATACAACTAGAAAGTTTCAGAGTGGAGATTTGCTCCCAAGATCCCGAGGGTTTGCTCATTCTGTTACCCTAGTCTTCCTCCCCATTCAACAAAGCCATCAGAACAACACAAAGAGTGATAACAGTGACATAGGAGGTGCTCAGTGTCTCTGGGTTCAGGTTCCAGGACAGGCCTCCGGGTTTCCAGCCACCCCCTGAGGTCTCAGGCCCCCTCCTCTGGGCTGTCCCCTAAAGGAGAGTTACTGTTGCCAGTTGGACCTATTTTCAGCATTAACACGGGAAAAATGAGACCACAAGGGGCTGGTTTATGCAAATCTAATGGCTGGGCATGCTCAATAGGAAGCACAGAATATTTGTGAATATGCCTGGTGCATGTGATAGGATCTGACCAATGAACATCCTCCAAAAAGAGACTAACTGAGCATATGTGATACTAGTGTTATGTGTCTGGGAACCACCCCCCTTAATTGAATATTCATTAGATGGAAAAACTATAAAAGCCGAATCCCAGCAGAAGGTGGGGCTGTTGATGACTCTCCTGGAGCCAGCCTGCACTCTGCCTGTGGAGTGCATATTTCTTTCTTTTTGTGTCATACTTACTTTCAGAGAGCAGCTGCTCATTCTCTTGAGCCAGCCAGCACTTTGTACTGAACTTTAAGTATGTTTTTCTTGCTTTTGTGTTAGATTTAATGTCTGTACTGAACTTATTTTGTGTTAAACTTGGTGTGGGCTCTGCTCAGTCTCTGGAGCATGCCACACTCTCTCTGTGGAACCTGTGTTTCTTATCCATTACATTAAACTTGTTTTCACTTTCTATTGTGACTCTACTCTTGGATTCTTTCCTGTGGTAGAGTCAAGAACCTGGTAAGAGGACAGGGTGGGTTTAGGCTGACTATCCTGTCTCCTCAGACCCTCTCTTCTGGTATCAAATCCAAGGGACGTCCTTTATTTAAAACAATGGGAATAGTAATTATCTAGTCAATTAGAGGTAGAGACTTAAATGTGTCTAGATATCTTGAAGTATCCTGGGCATCATAGTGGAAAATGTGCTGACCTTCTCTAGTGGGATGCCTGATAATATCTCTTTGCTAAGAACACCTGCCCAAACTTCACAGAGATGTCTGCTGAAGGCCTCATCTGAAAGGCCCCCTGAGGACTGGGCATATTCAGGAAGCTGAGAGGAACATAGTTCTCCATGTCTGGCGTATGGAGTATGAGAAGCACAGGTGAGAGATGAAGCCATAAAACATAAATAAACACAAGCAAGAAAACAAACCCAAGAGAGTATAGCTGAAATAACAATTTTTTTCTTTTCAACATTTTTTCTTTCTTTTTTACCATATCCCCTACTTTTTCTGGCTCCCTTGTTTCTTCAGCTTGCTCTCTTTTTACCAAGTGACATAAAAAAAAAAAAAATCAAATATATAGGACATGAAAATAAAAAGCTTCTTATGACTTCTTAGGCCAAATTTTTCTTCTTCCTTTTTATATCTTGCTCTGAAGATTCTTTATTATACTGTTCAAGTGAGTCTGTGAATTTGAAGTTATCCAGAAATTTCCTGAAGAATAATGTGGGGGGAGGGCCAGCCCAGTGGTGCACTGCTACAGTGCGCCGCTTGGGAGCACGAGCTGTGGGGTCAGACAGCCCTGAAATGGGATCTGTCAAATGGAAACAATGGTGGCTTCTCATAGCATAGTGTCAGGGCCCATGAGGTTATGTATGGAAAGAACTTCCCACATGCCTGACCTTTAGTAGGTGCTCGGCCCAGGGTGACTGGGATTGATTTTACATGAGGACCCCCACTGAGGGTCTGCAGATCACTTCTGTCCTATTTGCTGATTCCAAACCCACCCAGGATCATTGTTACACTTCCCTCACCCCTCTTCATTGGTCTGTTACCATTTCTGCAAGATGATTCCAATGAGCGTGGATGCACAGAAGTTGCTAAATCACAGGACTTTGCCTAAGAGCCACAAAGCAATGCCTTTTTATTTATTTAATTTCCTTGAGAGCAAAGACAATACAGCAGAATTGGAAAGAGCACACCCCTAAAAACCCATTCCCTAAAAACCCTTCTTAGGAGATGTGCTTCCCTCAGTGGAACTAAGCTTTCCAGCTCAGGGAGAAACCTCATCTTAAAGAGAAGGTGTAGGGAGCTCCTTTTTACCATTGGAATAGAGCCTCGATTTCAATTACTTAATCCAAAAATGCAACATCTCATGAATGGCCAACCTCAAGGCATTCAGAGAATGAAATGGTGCCCTTTCTAAAGAAAAACACTTCTCCAGACATCAGAGAGCTCTTGGAGACATTTGGTCCTAAATTAAATGTTTGAAATCTTAACTTAGGGAAGCTGGCCTTATTTGATACTGCCAAGCAGTTCTTTCCTTAAAAGAGTACCATGAATGGAGAAAGTGAAGGCTAGAATAGGGTAGTGTGAATGGAGAAAGTGAAGGCTATAATAGGGTAGTATGGTTATAAATCCCATGTTATTAAAAAGATATTCAGCACCAGAGTTGCACTCTGATGGGCATACAACTGTTAGATGAATATAGAACTACACTGAATGGTTTTGACCCAAGTGAATGAGGCCTCACCAATGTGAGGTCCTGTGCTATTATTTACTCTGCACTGGGCTGTGGGTTA
>NW_007781750.1:0-2991 GCF_000696425.1 Galeopterus variegatus
TACACCACAGAGGTCTTTCCCATTTTTCTGACCTTGTTATCATCTGTATTTTATGCTTGTAGGTTCCTTGAAGGCAGGGACTAGATCAGTGTCATTCAGTGAGATTTCCAGCATTTAGCCTGACATGTAGTAAATGACAAATGATTAATTGTTGAATAAATAATTCCAAAAATCGCTGCATCAGGCTCAGATTTCTCCTGAGCCTCAGAATCATTACTTCTATCTGGTCATTTCCATTTATTTATTCCAGGTACCCCTAATTTAGCATATGCAAAATGATTTCTCACATATCTGCTGCACATTTTCCTTGTTTCTGAGGATGGCACCTCATTTCCCTAGTCATATGATGCCCAATCTCACATTCAATCGTCATGTCTTGACCACTTAATAAATATGGAATCCATCCCATTCTTTCTAATATCACAACTACCAACTCTATTCTTATTTGTTTATTTGGTAATTTCTTGATTTATTCTAATGGCATCCTTTACCACTCCCTTGTCTATTGTTTTATTTCCCTTATATCTATTCTTTACACTGCCTCCAAAACGAATTGATCAAACCTTTTTTTTTTTCCTTCTTTTTTTTGCTTAAACAGATTTTTGTGGTCTTCAGTATAGAATTTAAACTCTGTAGAATATTTTCCAAGGTGCTTCACTGTCTGGTCCTTGCCTGCTTTCTGTGCTCTCATACTTTACCTCTCTCCTCCTTGAGCTCACTCTATGGCTATAACCCAGCCTCACTCTTTGACCTATATTCTGTAACAAATGCAAATTGCTGTCTCTTGCATCCAGTACTGGCTGTTCTTTTGCCACCCTCTCAACACCTGCTTATCTCAGAAACCTTGACTGTCCCTTCTAGATTCAGGCCAATGCCTCTGTGGTTAAGAAACCTGGTCTAAATTAAGTGTCACTTCTATTTGCTGCCACAGATCTTGTGCACATATTCATTATGGTACTTACTATGCCATATCACAATTGTGTTTATTTATCAGGTCCCCCTGTGAGCTCTTTAGAACAATTCCAGAGACCTTCATCTTTGTATCTCCGTAATGTATCATAGTGCAGGAATCATTGCAGATCTTCGTTCTACATTTTTTGAATTGAGAAATGAATAATTTGGAGGCAGCAATTCTGTTATAGAGGGCTAAGTCAGCTTCAAAGGGGGTTAGAAGTAACATGCTTTCCAGAGCTCTGGGAAAAAAACCTACATATTCTAGGACATGCACAGAGGAGAAAAGATCATTGAATTTACCAGTGATACTAAAATTGAAGTCTTAGCAAATAATAAGGTGCAATATTGTTAGATTGAAAAAGATTTAAATTGCAGGTGATTAAGGCAGAGGATGCCAAATGTAGTTCAGGTATGAAGATACAAACTAATAAGTACAGGATTAAGGAGCCAGTTATGCAGAACATACACCCAGAAAAGGATTTGGAGGATATTGTGGGAAAATCTGTAAAACCATCAGCATGGAGCACAACTACATTAGAAAAAGCAACCCAGATTTACTAGGTTATCTCATCAAAGGGAAAGAGATGAGACAAGAGAGTGATAGTGCGCCTTTGTGAGGCATTAACTTGATTCCTGTTTGGAATATAGTGTCCACTGCTGGACTGAACAGGGAATGAAAGAGACTAGGCTTGGGAATGGAGAATGCAGTGAAGGGAGATCTTTAATTGGGAAACTTTTTCCATTTTAGTCTCATTGGAAAACAGGGGATTTAACAGTAGAGATTTAAAAATTGGGTGTTCTCAGGAAAATTCTTGAAAAATGAAAAATGCTGACCAAATTATTGTTTAGAGGCAAGCACTGCAAGGCTCAAATATTTTTTAAAAGACTCAACTAAAAGTTGACTGTACTACCGATGTGTTGTTATGTGCATATGAAGGCAAAATTCAGCCCCAGGGTTAATATGGGGGAACCAGAGCAGAACTATTTAATGCTCCATACAAGCAAAACCCACCAGGAAAAGCTGGGGAAATAAAAGTGTAAATGAATTGAAGAGACACTTAAATTTATTTTTGGTAAAGGAGGTGATTAAAAATCATTGTTAAAAAAAAATCACAGGGAAAAGGAAGTGAGAACAAATTTTAAATGACCAGTTTTGACAGGCAAAGTTTTCCTAATTGCAAAATCTTCGTATATAAACTAGAATGTAGTTATGTAAACAAGACTTGAAGTTTTCCATTTATTTATATTTGTGTGTGCTGCCGTTCTGATTCTGCCACAGGGGATGTGGAGCCATTTTCGTATGAGTACAGTGCGTGCCAGTTTCGCTGAGCTCAATCTAACATTCTGCATTCTGTTCAACATGGCCTACTAGATTCAGTATGTGTGAGGGAAGAATGGAGCTCTAGCTGCATCCACCAGCACACACAGTAAAGGAAAAGCAGAGGTAATTGTACTGGTGACTTAGGATTAAAAAATAATTTTCATCTGAAATATGCAGACAAGTAAAGGAAAAAAAGGACATTAGGAAAGAAACTTGTAAAAGTTTTAATAATCTGTAATTTAGTTAATAGTATTAGGCCTATGTTAATTTCTAAGTTTTGATAATCATACTATTATTATGCAAGATGCTAATATTAGGGGAGGTGAAGTGAAAGACAGGAATTCTCTATTATTTGTATAACTGTTCTGTAAGTCAATATATTTATTTCAAAATAATATACTTAGGTAAAGGAATGTAAATGGCTTAGAACAGGGTCTGGCATACAGTGAGTGCTTAATAAAGTGTAGTCAGCTTTCAATGCCATTGTACCTTTGGTCTGTCCTGACTACCTTGCCAGGCCACACCAAGTAAGTCCATTGACTAGAACCCACCTGCGTTCTGCCCAAATCTGAGACAAACCCGGTCTGTTCCCATCATGTAAGTCCTCTGCAGACAAGGCATGGAAAAATTTGGCTCTAGTCCTCTGTTCCTAATTATGTAGGGAAATAAAACTGGAAATGCTTATTTCTTGCTTTGTCTGTCCTATGTCTACTTTA
>NW_007781751.1:0-487 GCF_000696425.1 Galeopterus variegatus
TTGCCCTAGTGAAGCAAGCCTAACATGTCTGCAATTAAATTAAAACTTAGAATTCTTATTACTAGAACAAAGTCACTGAGAAAAAAAAGACTTCTTATGAAATTATCTAATGAGTTGATTATCCTTATATTTCAGTAATATAATTTAATATATTCTTTGGAAGCAAGACAGTATTTTTAAAGAGTGATGTTTCACTGAATATTTTCTGAATCAGATGTATGAATTTGGGGGATTTATATACTGGCATTATATAAAATGCATTGTTTCACTAGACAGAATATTAACAGGGATTATGAACTACCTACCAGTGGGTATTAAAGTCATATAAGTAGAATTTGTTTAACATTTTAGTACATATATTAAAAACTAAGTCTTATCACTAAGTAAATTTCTAATAGATCACTACCATTCTTTGCAATATCAAGCCTCCAAATCATCTTTCATACAAAGAAAACACACTTGAAATTCATGCATTTGAAGTTTTATA
>NW_007781751.1:2471-2991 GCF_000696425.1 Galeopterus variegatus
TTCAGACTTCCTAGACTCTGAAAATGTAAGCAATGAATATTGTTTCTTTACAAATTACCCAGTTTCAGTTATTTCTTTTATAAGCAGCACAAAACAGACTAGTAAAAGGTGTTAATCAACTGTAACAATTTGATTACAATTTTAGAGGAATACTTCATTCATATTTCAAATATTTGAAAAAGTTTGGGGCTGGCCTGGTGGCGCTCTGCTACAGTGCGCCGCTTGGGAGTGTGGCGGCGCTCCCGCCAAGGGTTCGGATCCCACATACAGACCGGTTCCCGCTCACTGGCTGAGCGAGGTGCGGGCGCAACACCGAGGGTTGCGATCCCGTTGCCAGTCCTGGTCCCATACGGGCACGACACTGAGGGTTGCGATCCGTTGCCGGACACAAAAAAAGACAAAAAGTAAAAAACAAACAAACAAACAAAAAAAGAAAATATTTGAGTTTGGAAGTTCCACCATGGCGTCAATGCAGTTGTCTCTTACTCTGCTCGTTGAGTGAAGAAAATCCGCCGGCATC
>NW_007781752.1:0-534 GCF_000696425.1 Galeopterus variegatus
TAACAACATCGATCAAAAGTCCCACCTTCGTCCCTTCTTTTCATAGTTTACTACTGACGACGCAGATTATTGGGAGAATGGACACTGCTTTGACAAAATACTGGTGGTTGAAAAGCAAAAGAACTTTATTTCTCATAGTTGGGGGGGCTGGAAGTCCAAGATCAAGGTGCTGTTGGATGGTAGGTCTGGTGTCTGGTGGGGCATTGTCCCACATGGAACGTGTGCTCACATGGAAGGAAGCAAGCTCTTCTGGGACTATTTTAGGGACACTAAGCCCATTCGTGAGGGCTCTACCTTCATGACTTGATCTAATCTTAATTACATTGGAAAGACCCCACCTCGTAATGCCATTACCTTGCAGGGTGAGCTTCATCATATGAATTGGGGGGACATGAACATCAGTCACTAGCACCCACCAAAGGCTTTCTCAAGGAACAGGCATGCTCTTTACCTTCTCTGGCCTGCCAGGCACCGCAGCATCAGAGTCTGATCATCCAGAGATAGAAACAAGGCTGCCGTGTGGAAAGCCCAACC
>NW_007781752.1:2622-2991 GCF_000696425.1 Galeopterus variegatus
CATTGTGACAGGCATTGGTCTGTTCCCGTCTGAAAAAACTCGTTTTCAGCGGTGCGGGGTACGCGTTAGATCTTTCTTTATCTCACAGTTGAATTCTTAGCTATGTCCATGGGATTTTTAATTGCCAACTTTAGTGAAATAATCCAGAGGGTTAAAGAATTCTCTTTTTCTTCTTGATGCAAAGAAAAAGGTTATTTTTTAAAAATTTACAAAAGAGAAAGAATTTGCTTTCTGACAATTTTCTTTAATATTTTAAAAATATATCTGAATGAGAGAGGGAGTCGGTGGCTTCAACAACTGAAAAAAATTGGGGCCAGCCTGGTGGCGCACTGCTACAGTGCGCCGCTTGGGAAGCGCGGCAGCGCTCCC
>NW_007781753.1:0-587 GCF_000696425.1 Galeopterus variegatus
AGGCACATGTTAGGACCACTTTGTTTTATAGTGACACATCTACATTCAAAATAAAATTACTTGATTTCCGAAAATGAATGACTGACTCACAGCCCCAGAGAGCCTATGTTCAAAGAGAACGAACCTGAACCAACATCCGGAAACCAAACCCTGGAGACCTCAACTGGCACAGCACTGCACGGGGTGGTCTTCCAGGATCCATGTGCTTTGCTCACAGCTGCTGAGATTTGACAGTAGAATCCAAAGCAGGGGTGGAATCCGGGGAGGGGTTGCCTGTTGGCTCATTCAGCTTTACATTAGTCTCCACTACTTATTAGACAAATTCAATTGACCATCTTCCTGGCAGCCTACTCAGCACCTTCGGCAGAGCAAGGTTACTGCAAATGTGCTACATTCCCACAGTACCCACAGCGCCCCAGGAACCAGCCTGGATTCCAGAGACTCGGTGGGAAAGAAACTGAATCTTTGTTCACAGGAGGTCCAGAGGGCACAAATTGAAAAATAGTCTAATGCCCACAGTTTTCTGAATTAGATTTTGACAAGTCAAAGAGATGTTTTTTTTATATATAAAATTTAAGAAAAAAACT
>NW_007781753.1:2745-2991 GCF_000696425.1 Galeopterus variegatus
GGGGAAAGGGGGGAGGGTGGGGGGTAAGGGACCACATGCACCAGCGGGGCCACAGCTCCCCGAGACGGGCACCCACCAGGCTCACAGTGAAGAAAACTACAGCAGTCCCGCCCCAGGGGGGGTCTCACACCACATCACAGCCGGGGCATGCCAGCTCGTTTAACGTAGGATTCCTGGGCCGTGCAGACTCCAGTGGGCTGAAGGTCAGGCCTTTCCACAGTTTAAGGCTCAGGAAGCTTGGGTTCC
>NW_007781754.1:0-216 GCF_000696425.1 Galeopterus variegatus
TCTGATCTCAGCGTCTTCATCTGTAAAATGATGGAGCAGGAATTTGATGACCTGTCCGTTTCTTCTATCAGACTCTGACTCGGAGGAAAGGGCCTTCAGCGGGCAGAAGCAGCCAAGGAAGTGAGAGGCTGAGAAGTCTGTGCAGGTGGCGAGGCGATGGCATCCCTCCTGTCTGCCCACCCAGGCAGAGCTTCTCTCCAGGGTAGGATCCAGCTT
>NW_007781754.1:1979-2991 GCF_000696425.1 Galeopterus variegatus
CATATAACCACTCTGGGCCTCTGCCTTCATGTCTGCAAAATGGGACCAGGAAAGGTGACCTTCTCAGGAAATTGTACCAACTGAGGATTATGTGTTATGATGCGTGCAGAGTTCCTCATGCCATGCTGACACACGGTGGCTCCTCTCACCTGCTTCCCCAGATACCAGGCACATTAGCTGCACTTCTCCAAGGCAGGAGAGTGGAGGACTCAGAAGAGGAGGATTTTTAAGCAGGGAGAGGAATTGCGTTCAGTGGTTTCTCAAGCTGGGTTCCCTGAGACTAGCAATATCCTAAAGTTATTTCCAGTATTTCAAATAACATCTCAGAAATCAATTCATCACCACAGGCTGGCTCAAGAGGCGAGGGTCTTGAGTTCTGGAGAAACTGAGCTACCCCAGGGTGGTAACCTCATGTCTCAAGTTGTTCAGAAGCTCTAACCACCAGGTCTGTATGACTTTGCAGTACAAAAACTAGAGAACGTTTAACATACACTTGATAAATGACTTGTTAAAGGAAGCGCTGTTTGGTAGACAAAGTACTTTAAAGTCCTGGGGCTCACAGGGATGAAATGCAGAGGTCGGCACCACGGGCAAGCTGAGTGTGAATTCAACTCCCCACATGCGCCTGGAAAGCGCATTTGAGAGTAGTGTAGGCACTTTGATCCCACCCCCCTCTTCCACAGGGCATCTGTCCCAGGAAGGGCAGGACTGGGAGCTGTGGATCTGCTCTGTGGATCTCATGGTCTTGAGGCTTGTGTGCCTGTCATAGTAACCCTTCACCTGGCCACTTGAGGGTCCCGTGTTTACAGATAGCTGTTTTATCATAAAACATGACCCCCAGATGCAACCAACTGTGCATAACAAAACCAGATGTTGAAGGGCTTTAAGAGAATTTAAGGGAAACTTTGATTCGATGCTACTGTTTGAGTGCTGACTTAGATCTGGCCCTTGAATAACCTATGTTACCAGCATATCTAAAAGAAGTTCGTGGTAATGAAAATATTGGGAAGCA
>NW_007781755.1:0-591 GCF_000696425.1 Galeopterus variegatus
TTAAAGTTTTATCATGAGATTGCAGCAATTCAGGCACATCTACAAGATCCACTTTTAATTCTAGTTCTCTTACTATTTCCACCACATCTGCAGTTACTTCCTCAATTGAAGTCTTGAGCTCCTCAAATTCATTCTGGGAGTTGGAATCAACTTCTTCCAAACTCCTGTTGATGTTGATATTTTGACCTCTTTCCATGAATCACAAGTGTTTTTAATGTTATCTAGAATGGTGAATCCTTTCCATTAGTTTTCAATTTACTTTGCACAGATTTATCAGTGGGATCACTATCTATGACAACTATAGGCTTATAATAATAAGACTTGAAAGTCACAATTATTCCCTGATCCATGAGCTTTAGAACAAATGTGTATTATTAGGCATGAAAACAACATTAATCTCCTTGTACATCTCCATCATGGTTCTTGGTGACCAGATGCATTGTCAGTGAACAACAATGTTTTGAAAGGAATAATTTTTTCTGCATGGTATCTCTTAACAGTGGACTTAAAATATTCAGGAAACCTTGTTTTAAACTGATGTGCTATCATCCAGCCTTTGTTCATTTATAGACCACAGGCAGAGTAGATTTA
>NW_007781755.1:2546-2991 GCF_000696425.1 Galeopterus variegatus
TGTCCACTAGAGTAGCACTTTTAATGTTCTTCAAAATCTTTTCCTTTGCATTCACAACTTGGCTAACTGCTTGGCACAAGAGGCCTGGCTTTAGGCTTATCACACCTTTCATCATGCCTTCCTCACTAAGCTAAATAATTTCTAGTATTTTTGAATTTTATTTATCATTATTGAAATGTGATTGATTATACATACCTGTGGGGAACAGAGTTGGATATCACTACCTGTGTGCAATATGTGATGCTCAAATCAAGATAATTATGAAATTCACCATTATACAGTATAATCATTTTTTGTGAACTCATCAATTCCTTCCTCACCCCCCACCATTCCCCTTTCTCTGCTCTAGTAACCAAATTCTGTTCTATCCATCTGAAAGTTCAACTTATTATTGTAATTGTCATTTGCTTCTTTGTGATTTATTTATTTATATATTTATTAGCTC
>NW_007781756.1:0-388 GCF_000696425.1 Galeopterus variegatus
GAGTGAGCCACGGGCTGGCCCAGCATCCTTGTATTTAGACATATAGTACATCGGCCTCCACTGGCACTCTTGCCCGGGACCTGCAAACATTGGGTGTGGGCTTCTCTACGGCACCAGGGACTCAATGAAAATCAGGATCCTCTCACTGCCCTCATGGATATCTCAGTCCTGGGGGTCAGACCCCACACAGACTCATTTCATTCATTCGGAAGACATTGCTTGAGTACCATACACTGGGGATACAGTCTTGAGCAGCTAGACACAGTCCTGCCCTAAAGAATTCACAGTTCGGGCCGGCCCGGTGGCGCACTGCTACAGCGCGCCGCGTGGGAAGTGTGGTGGTGCTCCCGCCGAGGGTTCGGATCCCACATACAGACCGGCCGCTCAC
>NW_007781756.1:2376-2991 GCF_000696425.1 Galeopterus variegatus
AAAAAAAAAGACTAAAATTATATTCTAAACTTCCCCCTGCCTTTCTGCCTTGGAGCTGGCCTTAAAAAAATTCTCTGACCTACCTTACCTGATTATAGGTCTTAAGACCCCATTCCAGAAAGGGTCCTGTCCCATACCCTACAGAAATGAATGCTACACAGGGAGCCCGGGGCTGGTCAGTTAGCTCACTTGGGAGAGCATGGTGGTGGTAACACCAAGGTCGCAGGTTCGGATCCCCTTACCAGCCAGCTCTCCCCACTCAAACAAACAAACAAACAAAAAAGAATAAAGACAGCCCAAGAAGAATCTGGACAGAACTTTCTGGGTTTCCCTGTTCATTCTATTAGCATTAGATAATAGTTTTCTTGTTCAATTGCATTTCCATATGGCTGTCTCTGCTTTATAGTACCCAAGCACAAAAACGGACAGTTTTCCCTATAATTTGGGGTCTCCATTCTTTTTCTGTTTTGGCAACTGGCTGGGAAGAGGACCCAAACCCTTGACCTTGGTGTTACAACACCATGCTCTAACTACTGGGTCACCCCTGGGTGACATCATTCTGAAGCCTCCCATGTCACATAAAACTATGATCAAATAAATTTGTTATGCCTCTTT
>NW_007781757.1:0-2991 GCF_000696425.1 Galeopterus variegatus
ATAGGTAGAAAGTAATGCCACGGGTGTAAGTATGGTCTCACATGTAAAGCTGTACAGAGGGGGCAAACCAGGGGATGGAACCCTCCAGAAAACCAACTTTTCAGTCCAGCAAAGAGGAACCTCCGAAAAGACTGAAAATATGTGGGAGAAAATAAAAGAAAAGCACTAGTGCAGTAAGCTGAGAACCAAAGGTTATAGGGAGGTCAGAGATGATCATATTGAAAAAAAAATATTTATTGGGATAATCTCTAAGCCACTGAAAACATTAGCAAGAGTGCTTAGAATGAAACGACAAATGAAGAAACCTGAATTCATGAAATTTAGGGTGCAATAATTGATAGGGGGAAAGGAACAGTGAAAATAAACCACTTTCCCAAAAAGTTTAACAATAAAGCCAAAGCGATACTTGGTGACGGCATGATAAAGGTCCCAAATCGAAGTGTAAGGGCTGTCTCTCTCTCTCTCTCTCTCTCTCCCTCTCTCTCTCTCTCTCTGTGTGTGTGTTCTTTGTTTGCTTATTTGATTTGTTTGTTATGATGGGACAGAACGAGCATACTTATATAATAGAGATAATAATATTAAAATATATTCTGAATAGTTACAGTTTGTCTTGTCAGGTTGGTGCTGCTTTGTTTCCGGACTCATGTGTGATGATCATGGTTTGAGAAGAAAAAATGCTGGAAGGAGGAGGAAAATTGAAACATTCGATTTTCATTACAGAATGGATTGAGAAAGACAAACAATTGGAAGGCTCAAGGAGAAGGGAGGAGAGAATAGTGGATGCCACAGTTTGGGGAATTCTGTGGGACAGCTGCCAATTTACACACGTAGAAATTGTGAAGTATTCAAAGAGGATATTAATAAAAATGTAGTGTAATCATCCTTTTGACAAACTTTTAAGTTTTGGGGGATAAGGTTTTATTCATATTTTAAAAGCATGGCATAATGAGATTATTCCAAGGGGGCAACCTATTCAACTTACAGTGATATGAAGATGGAAAAAGACAGGAGAGGGTGAGACTGAAGAAGCCACTTTCATTTAATCTTTACACAAAGTTTTAGGTAGCTATGGCCCTCCCTGAACTGCAGATGAGAAAAAGGTGACTAGCACAGTTGTTAAAGGGCTCAGCAACTTACAGTGATATGAAGATGGAAAAAGACAGGAGAGGGTGAGACTGAAGAAGCCACTTTCATTTAATCTTTACACAAAGTTTTAGGTAGCGATGGCCCTCCCTGAACTGCAGATGAGAAAAAGGTGACTAGCACAGTTGTTAAAGGGCTCAGCCAGGATTAGAACACAAACTTTAACAAAATAAATCAGAACTAAAACTTCATCAGGTTAACCTATTCATCACTGTAAGGCAGGAAAAAATACTTTTAGAAATGGCAGAATGGAGGCTATAGCTGGGTCCACAAAGCTTGTCCTTTTCTCTCTCTCTTTTTCCCTCCCTCCCTACCTCCCTCCCCCTCTCTTTTTTTTAGTATTTTGAAAACCGAAAGAAATATTTATGTATCTACCAAAATTCCCGAGTTTTACTCCAAAGCTTTATTTTTCAGGCATGATGACTTCTTGAAAGAGAGGAGTGATAACACAGAGCTTGAGTAGAGTAACTCTGAAGCTGTTTGTAATTTCCTCTGAGGCACAGAAGTCATTTAGAGAACATTTACAGAATACGGAAATGCTGTTTATTTATTTAAACACATTTCTGGTACTTACATTATGTTCTCCTGATTTCACAAGCATTCATTTATTCTTTCTGTATCTGTACCTACTTACTCTTTCTTTTATAGGAAAAGAGATTCAACTCTGTATTTAAAACAAAGAGAATTTAATCCAGGGAATGGATTACAAATGGAAGAGATAAGAACCTAATAAGGGAAGGTGAGGCATCCAAATTAGTAACAGCAGAAACCTGCGCCAGTTTTCGAGGGGAGACAAGAATGAGAGGAGCAGAGATTGCCAGCATCAAGACCCAAGTCGCCCATCAGAAGCTGGAATGGCAGCCCCAGGTTGGAGCCATGGTCCCTGTATCCACTGTCCAGGAGTGGTACAACCATGGAGGATGCACAGTTGTTTGTAGAGAAGCAACCAGAGGCAGAGAGAGTATGATGGGCTGACATGTGTCCCCCCAAATTCATATGTTGAAGTCCTAACACCCAGTACCCCAGTATGTGACTGCATTTGGGAATAGGGCCTTTAAGGTGGGCCTTTAAAATAAGGCTATATGGACAGATTTTAATCCAATATAACTGATATCTTTATGAGAGGAAGAGTTTAGGACACAGACAACACATAGGCTGAGGAGCAACCACCTGCCAGATGGGAAGAGAGACCTCCAAGAAAACAAACCTGCTGACATTCTGATTTTGGACTTTAGGCCTTCAGAACTGTGAGAAACTAAACTTTTTATTACTGAGTATTTTGTTATGTCAGCTCTAACAAACTAATGCAGAGAAACCAGAGAAACCCTGGCTTCTCCTTTCTTCTAGCCCAGTAGTCCTGCTTCCATCTTTGGTTCTCACTGGCAAATATTGCAGTTGACCTGGACACTGGAAAGTGTAGGCTGCGGAATCCCCCCTGTGATATGAAGCAGAGAAACTGTAAGCAGAGGGACAGCACACATTGTAACAGCCCTACCTATTAAATGCACCAACTTATTACCCCTGTTCTAAAGAGAAGGCAGTTATGAGGCTCAGATAGGTCAAGCTACTAAACTGAGATCACAGCTCATTACAGCTGTGCTGACTCTCGAGGTTAATAAATTCCAGAATTATTAAAAGTTGATGGGGTAATAGCCTTCTTTTGCTACCCCATTCACCATTTTCAGTGAAAATATTAAACTTGGGCTATGCCAATGGATATTGTAATCTCAGAATGCTAATGCAATGTAAAGCATCGAGGTTCTCTGTGTATGTGTGTATGTGTTTGTATAATATGTAAACTCTCTGCAATGTATTCCCGAACTGATTCAATTAAATCAAATACTACAA
>NW_007781758.1:0-637 GCF_000696425.1 Galeopterus variegatus
TTCCCCTGGCCTGGAGAAACCTTGGTGCACTCATAAAGTGGGACCTGCCCTGTTCAGAAGACCATGCTATGTGCTGGACCACATTATGCCAATTGCCAACGTAACTGCTTTGAGAGAGCAGCACAGAGCTACACTCGCCTCTAGACCGAATGCACTGTCCAGCAAATTTTATCCCTAACTCTTTTCAAAGTTCTCACTCTCCCTGGCTTTGACCTGCGAAAAACAGCAATAGTTTGAAAAGTATTAATGAGACTTTCTCCTTTATATCTGAGCGGAATCTTAGCCTAAACCATCCCCCTGCAGCCTTGGGTGTAAAGGACTGAGGTGGCTGTAGAGAGAACAGAGAGAGAACCAGGGAGCTAATGTTCGGCTTTTGATATTCAAAATACTATGTCCAGGCAAGACCATAGGAGAGAAAAAAGATTTTCCAGGTTTCTTTCGCTCCCACTTAAGAGATCAAAACTGGCCTTGAGATCAAAACCCCACTTCCCCCAGGCTCCTGCCTGCTTCTTGATGGCAGAAGCGGGAGAGAGGGAATAATCCACCTCTTCTGGCCCTGGGAATTGTGGGGGACAAGGGGAGAAGAATGGACAGGGAGGTGCTGTTTTCTTCCTCTACTCTCAGGCAGGTGGGAGGT
>NW_007781758.1:2528-2991 GCF_000696425.1 Galeopterus variegatus
GGGAGGCCCTTTCTACTTCTCTAAGCCACCAAGCCTGGCTTAGGGGTCTACCCTTTCTGCAGCCTCTTTCCCTTTCTTTATAACCTGAGTTTTGGACAATCTGTCTGTATCTATTATCATCTTTCTATCTATATATGCATCTGTCTATATCGCTTCCCTTTGCTTTTATCTTTCTTGATATAGGCTAGACTTTTCCAAAAGAATTTTAACAAAAAGTGGAGAAAATAAACAAATAAAATGCAAAACTTTCTCTCTTAACCACAAACAATGCATAACATAGTCAGGCTTCCAAAGTGTTTATGCACATAGATGATGTCCCCTGACCCCCACTTCCCTGCCCCCTGCCATAGCACAGGCTCTTTCCTTTCGGTCTGGTGTCATGGTTATACAAATGGACTTGAGAGCCAGACTGCCTGGGCTCACATCTCAGCTCTGCCATGACCCTGGGCAAGTTTCTTAATAT
>NW_007781759.1:0-360 GCF_000696425.1 Galeopterus variegatus
TCTGTCTTTGAGCCAGCAACCTGCTGTGCCACAAATCTTTATCTCACACCAGAGACTTATATCCTGAGGAAAATTTCCTGTTCTTCGCAAGGTTAATATTTGAAACTGCAAGGCTTTGGAAAACCAGGCCCTGTGAAGTAGGCTTTATAGTATATTCCACAATAATCTATAATGTGTTTAAGGTGAATTGTTTAGCAGAGTTTACCTATGGTAAATTACTATTTTATGTCATCTGGTTTTTCTTGACTTCCTGAAACTATGGAAAGTTACAGATACATTTCTGCTTAGAATAAGAGAACATTAGTTTCTGGGATGACTCCAATTCTTGATGGGTGATTTCAGTAGAGGACTATATGTAGC
>NW_007781759.1:2186-2991 GCF_000696425.1 Galeopterus variegatus
GTGACATTCAGTACTCTAGTCACCTGGGAAAGTATTAAGGGACACTACAAAATTATGGAGAACCTGGGGGGGGGCTTCAATCTATACTTTGAAATATTATTTTGTCACACTATTGTGTTATGATTTTCAGATATTTAGAAATCTGTTTACAAAAATAATAAAGGAATATGGTAATATTGGTAGTTATGAAGATGTCTTGATAGGTAAGCAGATGGAAAAGACTAAGATGATCATGATCTAAATGAACTAATTGAAGCAAAATGGATTCTGGACCAGGTGAAAAATTTAGGCTATCTTACTCTGGTCTATCTTTGTCTACCCATATGGTTTTGTGGAACTGAGCACTTAAAACATTAAAAATAGAAAAATTATTCATTAATTGGTGGTTTTGGACAAAGAGGGAAAGAAAAGACTTGCTATTAATGATCTTCCCCCAGTTCTCAGATTGAAAGAAAGATACGTGAATGGGCCTCTTTCAGGAGGAAGTGGCTGATAATGAATAGTTATAATCACTCATGGAGTCAGTCTTGGTTGCTTTGGATTAAGTTTAAATTCATTTGTTTGGCTTTCCCAGTACCAAGAGAACACTTACCAAACCATGGACACTTGAGAGGCAGTAATGTGCCCCTGATGCTCTATCATGACAGTACATTATTGGTGGAGTCCTGATTTTCATCTAGTCAGAGGAGCTGTGGCTTGAGACACCAGGAGATAGTCCAGGACTCAAACAAAACAGAAACTCCAGACATTTCAAGATTTACAGCATACTTCCTTCCCTGTCTGAAGGGAGCAAATTGAACAAAAG
>NW_007781760.1:0-465 GCF_000696425.1 Galeopterus variegatus
TTCATATCATTATACACGTTCTTCATTATTACTGAGTCACATAGTTATTGGATCCTGACACCAGATCTTGTTATTTAACAGGTAACAAAGAAGCAAGTATGTTACCATGCTATAAATTTAGTTTTAAAAATATTAAAGGAATAGTTTTCAATATAATTTATTCTCTTTGTAATCCTATGCATTTTGCTTAAAGCATTTATAAATATTACTCTGAGAAGGGGTCTGTAGGCTTAATTAGACTGTCGAAGAGGTCCATGTGCAAAAAGGAGAGGAACTCTGATCTAATGAGATGGTTAAATTATAAAACTGAAAGACACATAATTTAGTATTTCAGAACTCAGTCTCTGGATCCAGTTGCTTGGGTTCAAATCCTACTTTATAGTTGTGTCTTTTACTTAGCCTCACTGTGCCTTGGTTTACCCATCTATGACACCCACCTCACAGGAGAGATGTGAGATTTAAATA
>NW_007781760.1:1684-2991 GCF_000696425.1 Galeopterus variegatus
TTTTAAGAGTGAACTAGCCTAATTTGAGGGTTAATCCCACACCAGAAAGGGAGGAAGAAAAGATAAAGAGAACTTTCACACACACAAACTCATGTGACCTTTACAACAAACTTATGAATCATGGTTTGTTTCAATAAGAATATTTTAAGTGCATACTATGTTTTGAACATTTGAGATAAGATGAATGGACAAGACACACAAAGCCCCTGCCCTCACAGAGTTAATTTTTAAAGGTGGTCGTGAGGAGAGATAAGCATGCCCATTTGGCTGATGAAGAAGTGAGAGTCGGGGGATGGATACCTAATGCACTGAAGTTCACGTACCTGCAGCAGCTACTGCATCACAGCAGAGGATTCGCACAGAGCTCTTGTGGGCGGTGCACCTGTGTTAATTCCACTATACTCTCAGCTGCTTTCTGGGAAAAGTCCAGGTGTGCTTTTGAGGATGAAGGCATAGTATTAAACAGACTGCTCCTGCCATATTACAAAAGTGAATATGATCTTCTGTTTTTTGTTTGCTTGTCTGGGATGCAACTGGATTTTAGTGGATGTGCATTGAAATTGGCATCAGAAGATCTGTGTTAGATTCTGAACTTTTCCACTTATGAGCAGTGTGGCTGAGTTTCAGTTTTCTCACCCACACCCTGGTGAAAATTGGAGGCATCTCATAAGGCTTTTGTGAGGATTAAATAAGCTAGTGTTTATGAGCATCTAACAAAGAGGTTGGTCCACAGTAGGCATGCAAGTAATTTGTAGTGGATGCGGCACTGATATCTATTATTATTCACTTGTGGAACTAACCAGGAAGGCAGAAGATCCCATGAGGGAAACAGCTCTACTTGCTGTTGCATTTTATCTTCACCTCTAATGTGAGGATGGTAGCATCTACCAAATGGGATGGTTGTTAAGGTCTGTTAGCAATAGACCATGTACTGTACCTAGTACAGTTGCTGGCACAGAACAAGCGATTATGAAATTTTAGCAATTGTGATCGTTACTGTTTATGAGTCTAATAAAGCACATGTTAACTAGACTATAAAATGTGTTACAAATTTGGGTTGAGATACTATTGATACTTTTCTTACAAAGACTTTGGAATATTTTGATCAATAATCTTGAAAAAAAGAGAAAACATTAAAAAGGCCAGAAATGGTAAATTTAAAGGAGGATGTAGGAATGACAACGAAATATGGGTAGTTTTCCTTTGTTATTAGAAGCTCATAAGATGTTAATACATGGCCCTCCAAAAGCATATGTTCACATTCAATTATTTTCTGGCTTCATGTGTAAAGGTGAAATCATGTATAT
>NW_007781761.1:0-788 GCF_000696425.1 Galeopterus variegatus
TTACATTTTATGCACCAAATTAAAATAAAATCTTGTAAAGTACAGTTCTATAGGAAAACATTTTTATATTCAGCATCTTGTGGGTGCTTTCAACATTTCTTTATCAATCATTTTTTTGACCAGAAAAGATGTAATAAAGATATAGAAGATTTGAACAAGAAAGGTAATAAGCTTGATTACTTAATATGTATAAAATCCTGCTTCATTCTATTAAAGAGTAAACAGTATCTTAATACTTTATGTNACATGCATGTTAGAATAGGGGTGTCAGAATTAATGTTTAAGTTTTAAGTTTCTTTGGCTTTTCAAGATTGGGATAAAATAATTAACTTTGGGCTGTAAGTGTGCATGATAAAAATATATGAGTAACTGCTAAAAGAGGATGAATAGGGAGTAACTCTACCAAGTGTGAAGAGTAGAGATAAGAAATGGAGAAAATAAACAAAACCACAAAATTCAATGTGAAAAAGGCAACACAGGGACAATAGACTGCAAACGTTAAAATGGTAAGCAAAAAATCTAAATATATCAGTAATCCTAATAAATCTAATTGGGATAAACACACTTCAAAAGATGGAGATTATCAGTTTGTATAAAAATAAAATTTTATTTTATATATGCTGTCTATAAGAGACTCATCTAATAAGCACTTGAGAAAGTTAAAAGTAAAATGATAGAAAAGGGATATACCAGGAAAACAATAACCTAAAGAAGGCTTTAATAGCTATATTAATTTTAGGTATAATAGTTTTTGAGATGAAAATTTTTATTAAGGATAGAAAGGGTCA
>NW_007781761.1:2595-2990 GCF_000696425.1 Galeopterus variegatus
ATGTAAGAAGAAATGCCCTTGAAAGTTGGGAACAAGATGAGGATATCTACTATCACTGCTATTATTCAGAATTGTCCTGGCGGTGTCAGCCTGAGGATGATGATGACGATGATGGTGTTGATGATGATAAAATGCTGATGGAACCCTTACTGTATGTCAGGCATTAATTTATTTCCTCCTCACAACTTTTGTATGTGGTAGGTATCATTATCATCCTCCTTTTCACAGGAGAAAAGGGTGGCACCAACATGTCCATGTGCTGTGGACTGAATTTTTCTGGCCCCACTAAATTCATATGTTGAAATCCTCACCCCAAATGTGAAGGTAAATAAGATGGAGCCTTTGGGAAGTGATTAAATAATGGGGTGGAGCCCTCCTGAATGGAATTACTGCCC
>NW_007781762.1:0-698 GCF_000696425.1 Galeopterus variegatus
TAGTACTTTGAGGTTAGTTGATAACTATTATTTCCCATCTAAATGAAAGTAGAAAGCCAGAGACAAAAATGACATATAATGACCTTCTCTTAAATGTCAGAAGACAGGAGGGGCAAAGCTTAAGCAATATATGAAAAGTGTGATTCATATTTAAGTTCTTATACAGAAGAACAATGACTAACTGATTATGTCTTTTTAGTAATGAAATCTGCAACAAAGATATCAATTTTTTAAAAAAGAAGTATGCATTTTTTCTTCTCTTATTCAAACTTTCAAACATTGAGATAAAAAATAATATTTTACAACTAATAAAGTAAAATTGAAATTCAAATGCAAACTGTGTTTCCACTAAAATTAAAATATTTTCCAAGTTGTTGACTCATCATAACTAAGAGCAGCTGGTATCCTATTCGAAATAAATGTAAACATTCTAAGTTAAGGCTTCAAAAGATGATCAAAGATAGAAAAAAATGTATCTTGGAAAAGAGATTGGATAAAGAGTCTAAAAATGAATTTGACCACAAGGGAGGTGTTCTGCAGCAATAAAATGCTTTGGAGGCACTTTAATCTCAATACGTGTGTCATGAAACAAAAATAGATAAATCATGGCATGATGCTATCATTTAAACAGGATATTTTGGAAGGATATGTCAGTACTATTTTAAATAGCACATTTTTGTCTCAGATAATTTTTTTTT
>NW_007781762.1:2651-2990 GCF_000696425.1 Galeopterus variegatus
AAAATGGCAACAACATTTTTTTTCTGTAATTTAGGAATATTAACAAGTTAAAATAAAATTTGCAAAATGTATTAGAATTAAAAGTAAAAAATTTAAAAGCAAATCAATTTAAGGCATAACTTAGTAATTTCTTGCCAAATCGCAAAATGAAAGTAATGAAAAACAAATGTTATTTTATCAAGGGTTTAAGCAATTTATTTCAGGATGTTTTAGAAAAGTTAAATTGAGGGCCGGCCCGGTGGCGCACTGGAGAGTGCACCGCTTGGGAGTGTGGTGGCGGGAGGGTTCGGATCCCATGTGGAGACCGGTTCCCACTCACTGGCTGAGCGCGGTGCGGGC
>NW_007781763.1:0-985 GCF_000696425.1 Galeopterus variegatus
AGGAGAAAAAGAATAGAGAAAAACAAGCGACTGTTCTTTTTCTATAGCATTGGGAGCTAGGCTGGGAAAAAGTACATGACTAAGGAAAAGGTACTCTGCCAGAACAAGATTTGACATAGTGTTCAATATCCCCTGAGGTAAAAGTGGCAAACTGTTGATAGTTGTAGGCTAGATATCACTGACCATGCCACTTTGGGTCTCCTGAGTGAACAGTTAATTCTTTGTTCAGTGAAGGTCTTAGGGGAGAGGGCACGGACTTCAAGTCAGCCAAACCAGGGTATAAATCCCAATTTTCACACTTCCTAGTAAGTGATCTTAAGTTACTAAACTCCTCTGAGTCTATAAAATGGGAACAATGAAAGCACCTAGTACATAGAGTTGTTGGAAAGGTTAAATAAAATAACATGCATTAAGCACTTAGTGTATACTTAAGTGTTAAATCAATTTAAGTTGTTAATATTATTACAAACTGGGAATGACTAAAGAAAAAATTCCACTCTTTTAAAATCTTTATATATAGGCAGGAAAAATGGCAAGAAAAAAGCTGTGGATGAGTAGCAATTTGAGTATTTTCCACCTCTAGAAAAAAGTTGCATTACTTGATGTTGAGACATCCGATTTAGGTATCTCCAGGTTATACACATTGCCAAGAAGAGAAGGGTAGAAGGGTATGGACTAGCACATAGCTAGGTATCCTACATGTCTCTCCAGATTAGATGTTAGGATAAACTTTTCTCTTACCAAGCACAGAAAATCATGTTTTCAAGCCTAAAATTACATTTTGTTTTCCAAACGTCTGATTTGGATTGAGACTCAACTTTGGCATAATGAGCCACAATTCATTAATTGTATGGTTCTAGCCTATGCTCATTAAATAAAAAGCAGATATAGATGGCATTCACACCATCTATGTCAACATTCTAGCTTTAAAGTTCTTGCTTTTAGACAAACAATTTTTGAGTTTATTCATCTGCTACTCACCAAA
>NW_007781763.1:2773-2990 GCF_000696425.1 Galeopterus variegatus
CAGTGAAGCAAAAAGAAAAAAGACAATGTGGTATCACAGAGGCCACATAAGAAGAGATGATAGATTGTGTTGAATGCTACTGAAGGGTTGAATAAGATAGGGACAGAGAAGTGACCACTGGATTTAACAGCAAGAAGACTGTTGGTGACCATGACAAGAAGAACTTCAGTAGAATAGTGTGAACACAGCCAGAATAGAATGAGTTCATTTAATGGGA
>NW_007781764.1:0-789 GCF_000696425.1 Galeopterus variegatus
GGCTTAAAGAAAAAAAGACACTGAAAGACATATGTGAACTGAAAGAATGAGAAAAACTATATTAAGACTTTTGAGATGTAGCTAAATTTATATCTGGACAGAAACAATTATATATACAGCAACAACTATATATACCAATATATAGAAGATATACATGGTATTGGCACATGGACCAGTGGAACAGAATAGAGAACCTAGAAAACAAACCAGGTACTTACAGCAACTGATCTTTAACATAGGCACCAAGAACATATATTAGGGAAAGGACAGCATCTTCAGTAAATGTTTGAGAAAACTGGATATCCACATGAAGAAGAATGAAAATAGACCCATACCTCTTGCCTTATATCAAAATCAATTCAAAATGGATTAAAGACTTACGTATGAGACCTGAAACTATAAAACTTCTAGAAGAAAATAGGAAAACACATCAGAACATAGGACTGGGCAAAGACTTTATGAAAAAGACCCCAAAAGCACAAGCAACAAAAGAAACAACAAACAAAAGAAATTACATCAAACTAAAAAGCTTCTGCACAGCAAAGGAAACAATCAACAGAGTGAAAAAAATGGGAGAAAATATTTGCAAACTATACATCTGACAAGGGATTAATAACCAGAATAAAGAAGGATCTCAAATGACTTCACTATAAAAAAAAACAACCCACAAATAATCCAATTTAAAAATGGGTGATGGAGCTCAATAGAAATTTTTCAAACGAAGATACAAATGGCCAACAGGTACGTGAAAAAAATGCTCAACATCACTAAACATCAGGGAAATGTAAA
>NW_007781764.1:2354-2990 GCF_000696425.1 Galeopterus variegatus
AACCCAATGTAAAAATGAACAAAAGATTCGATCACACATATTTAACAACACTGCATATTCATATGGCTAATAAACGCAGGAAAATATATGTTCAATACCATTAGTCATCTGAACAAGAAAATTAAAATCACAATAAAATATCAAAACACACCACCCATCAAAAATGCTAGTATTTAAAAACAATTAACAATAGAATGACAGAAGAATAAACTTGTTCAAACACATTTTAAATTTATTAAAAATCTTAACATATTAAATCATATCTATTACAGCTTAATTTATATATACCCTACAACCCAGCAATTCCACTGCAATATGTGCGCTTAACAGAAATGTATTCATACATTCTCCCAAAAGACAACTGCAAGAATGTTCATAGAAACAATAGGTATAATAGCCCCAAATTGGAAACAAAATTAACTGTAGAATGAATGAACAAATTTTGTTATATTCATACAACGGATGTGCTGTGCTGTACAATACAGTGACCACTTTCCATATATGCTCTTTAAATTTAAATTGATTAAAACTAAATAAAATTAAAATTTCAGTGCCTTATTTACGCTAAACATATTTCAAGTGCACAACAGCACATGTGGTTAGAGACTACTATGCTGGACAGCAGAGATATATATA
>NW_007781765.1:0-807 GCF_000696425.1 Galeopterus variegatus
ACCCATCAATGGATAAAAAAATGTGGTATTGCTATGGTTTGAATGTTCCTTCCAAAAGTTATGATGAAGCCTAATCCCCAATGTGGCAGTGTTGAAACGTGGGATCATTAGAAGGTGAGTGGATCTTGAGGGCTCTGCCCTCATAAATGGGTTAATTAAACCATAAATTAATGATTTAATGGGTTAATAGATTAATGGGAATGGAACTGGTGGCTTCATAAAGAGATGAAGAGATACCTGAGCTAGCATGTGAACATGCTCTTGCCTTCTTGCCATGTGATGCCCTGTGCCACGTCTGGACTCTATAGAGATTCCCCACCAGGAAAAAGGCCCTCAGCAGGTGTACCCCCTCCATCTCCAACTCCCCAGCTTACAAAACTGTGAGAAATAAGTTCCATTGCTTTATAAATTACCCAGTTGCAGGTATTCTGTTATGAGCAACAGACAACTAACTAATACAGGCACATATATGCAATGAAATACTATTTAGCCTTAAAAAAGTAGGAAATTATTATGCATGCTGCATCATAGATGAACTTTGAAGACATTATGGTAAATAAAATAAGCCAGACACAAAAGGACAAATATTGTATGATATTACTTTTATAAGGTACCTAAAGTCAAATTTATAGAAAGAGAAAGTAGAACGGTGGTTATCAAGGCTGGGAGGAGGAGATGTGCTATTATTGTTTAATGGGTACAGAGTTTCAGTACAGAAAAATAAAAAAATTCTGGAGATGTGATAGTTGCACAACAATGTCAATGTACTTAATGCCACTGGACTGTACACTTAAAAATGATTAAAAT
>NW_007781765.1:2565-2990 GCF_000696425.1 Galeopterus variegatus
ATACTTAATGAAGAACTTTGGACATATTTCATTTAAGGTCAGAAATATAACAAGAATGCTTGCTACCTTTCTTACTGATTAACAGAGTTCTCCCTCTCTCTCCCTCTGTATATGTGTGTGTATATACACAAGACACATACATATATAATGTATATATATGACGCATATGTATGATGCATATTTATATGACTTAGAAATTGTGGTAGATATAGAGAAGGATGGCTCATCTTCCCCTTCAAAAAAGGACTTGCTATCACTGCTGGGAGTAGTAGTAGTTTAGTCAGTAAAGGGCCTTGAGGGCCTTAGTTTACTTGCAGAGAACTTCGTCTCCTCACCTGAGGTCATGCACTGCCTAGGTCACCTATTATGTGGTGATTGAACAAGGTAGCATATAAAGGCCTGGCTGTTTTGACCCAGTATGGGAG
>NW_007781766.1:0-751 GCF_000696425.1 Galeopterus variegatus
ACCATGGAATACTTCTGTGCTATAAAACAGAATGAAATACTAGCATTCACAGCAACATGGAGGGGCTTAGAGAAAATCATGTTAAGTGAAATAAGCCAGGCACAGAAAGAGAAATTCCACATGTTCTCACTTATATGTGGAAGCTAATAAAAATAAATAAATAAACAAACAAATAAATAGAAAAAAGAAAAGACACAACGGTCACAATAATTCCTTGAACTTGTTAAGAGAAGAGAACAGATATAACAGATATGATGTTGATGGGGGTGGGAAAGGGGGAGAGGCAGGAGGGAGAGGGAGGAATTGGTGAAGCACCGCAGAAATGAATTACATTGTATAATGATTAAAAAGAGTAATATATATAAAAGAGAAAGTCAACAGACATTTGTTGGAAAATGTTGTAGTCTCCAAATTTAGTGAATTTGTTTATGATTTCTAATGTTGTTTTTTTTTTGGCGAAGTTCTTAACATTTTCTAAAATAAAAGATCATGTCACCTGCAAAAGAAAAACCAAAGCAAAACAAACAAAAAAATTTTAGCTATGACAAAACAAACAAACAAATTATAGTTACGAATGGCTAACGTTTGTGGAGGACTTACTGTATGCAGGCACTGTTCTAGGAACTTTACTTAAATTAGCTCACTTATCCTCACACCTCTATGAAATAGGTGCTCTTATGAAGCCTTTTTTTATTTTTTCCTTTTTTTTGTCTTTTTTCATGACCGGCAACGGATCGCAGCCCTCAGTGTC
>NW_007781766.1:2649-2990 GCF_000696425.1 Galeopterus variegatus
TGAAGACAAAGTTCAGTAAAAGTTTGTGTAGACATCTGCTCTAATGATCTCAGATTTTTTTAAATGAAATAATCATAAGAAAAGAGATAACTGAAAAGGAAGTCCATTTCCAGGAGAGACTGTGCTGTTAAACTATTTTAGCAATGACAAATTGGGGTGCATCCTAGAAAGGCTGCCTTAAGAATAAAGTTTGAAGCTGTTTTCTTTTTATCAGGCTGCTAATTTTCTAGAATCTGGAAAGACAAAGTACATGTGAACGATATGGCTTTGTTGAGAGCCATTTTTTTTTTCTTTTTCTGGAAGTGGCACAGTATAGAAATAGGATAGTTTTTGTAGCTTGT
>NW_007781767.1:0-226 GCF_000696425.1 Galeopterus variegatus
ATTGGCATGTTATAATATCCTGACCACTGTTGGACCTCAACTTTCTCCCCCCCAAAACCCCAAAGTACTTTTGGAGTCCTAAGCTCTGAGTCCATGTGGGGCCAGAGAGGAATGGCTATAGCAAAGAAGCAGTGGTGACTTAATTCTTCTTATCACACAGTATAGAAAGGGCAGTCATAATATAATCACATTATTTCCCCAACGTATTTCAAAATTTAGTAAAAAT
>NW_007781767.1:2435-2990 GCF_000696425.1 Galeopterus variegatus
AAAAAAAATAAAAATAAAAAAATAAGCACTCAAAAATGTCCTCAAGATACATTTTAAATATTCAGCACCTGGGACAGTGTATGATCTCAAGCATTTCTTCTCTGAAGCTACTTTTCTAGAGTCAGACAATTCACACACTTTGGTATAAGTAACGTTTATTACACAACGTCAATATCTGCTGAAGACTAAATCCTGGGGCTTTTATCTAAAGCCTGAAGTGGGTAGAAGGAAGAGATTTTTACGCGAATGCACAGGTCTGGATGGAAACCTTCACAACAGGTGTCCCAGGCACATTGTGCCAATGGCGGACTGTTGAAAAAACATTCTTATCCATTGATGCCAGAATGATAACATGGGATAATATGAGTATCTCAGAAAGTTAAATCTTCCATTTAAAGTACTATTTTTTCTTTTTCTTTTTTTTATTTGAGATTAGCAGTACTACTTTTTGTTGTTGTTAAAATGGAAACATTATGATATTTGCTGTTTTTTTAAATAATTAATTGCTTGACAAAACTAAAAATGGGCTCTCCTAGGTCATTTTCTAATATGTAG
>NW_007781768.1:0-635 GCF_000696425.1 Galeopterus variegatus
GGAGTATATTGGAATGCATTCAGAAAGCTTGGGTCTTTTCATTTGTAGCTCAAGTGCAGCCGTAGAACTAAAGAGCTCCTATAGCAGCCTTAAAAGAATCTCTTATTCTTGCACCTGCAAAGTGGTCAGAACTGAGGACCAGATCCCACACCTAACTGTTCAGTTGTAAAGTATGACACAGGTTGAGCATACAGTCCTGACAAGTCTCTTGTAGTAAGGTAGGTCATCCATCGAGAAGAAGTAGGACTCTGAGGCTTGAGATGAAGACATTTGGATAAAATGTGAAATCTGAAGTTACCCAAACCTTCTTAAACTGAGCATGCAACCTCTCCTTCTCTGTACACAGAGACTGGTCTTTCCTTGATTTCCTGGAGCAATGAGAATGGCTATTCTCATCAGCAAATACATTAATGTGGAATTCAAAGGATTCGAATAATCCAAGAGGAGGAAAGAAAGGGCTGCCAGAGAAACAAAAATCAGAGAGGCCAAACAGAAAACAAATTTTTTAAATGATATGCTTAAATCCAGCCATACCACAAATATTAGTGGATGAAACATTCCAATTAAAAGCAGAGATTGGGGGCCGGCCCGGTGGCGCACTGCTACAGTGCGCCGCTTGGGAAGCGTGGTGGCGC
>NW_007781768.1:2348-2990 GCF_000696425.1 Galeopterus variegatus
TGGGGCCAGAAGTAAAAAGCCATGGCTCTGCCAGATGAGGAGGGGAACACTCACAGCCACATGAACCTGAACTTGGGGTCCCACTTGGTGCAAGCAGCAGACCAGGGGAGTTTTAATGCTGTGAAGGTTAATTTTGTGCATTAGCACAATGGTTAATTTTGGCTGGGCCACAGTGCCCAGGTATTTGGTCACACATTATTATGGGTGTGTCTGTGAGGGTGTTTTTGGATGACATTAACATTTAAATCAGTGGATTTTGAATAAAGCAGATTGCCCTCCCTAGTGTGGGGGAGCCTCATCCAGTCCATTGAAGGCCCAAATGCAATAAAAAGACTGACACGTCCTGCCCCCTAGCAGATGGTTTCTGCCAGCAGACGGCTTTCAGACCTGAAGTGCAGCACCAGCTCTTCCCTGACAGCCCACCCTACAGGGTTGCATCTTTCCAGCCCCCTCTCTCATATCTATGCACACACAGACACACACAAATGTCTAAGATAAGCTTCCCATAAATATCTAGCTGACAGGGAAACCATGCATGTGCCTGGGGGTGCCTGGGAGACCCTGGTAAAACAGTAAGTTCAAGGAGACATGAGAACTGGCTGCAATTTTGAATGAGTTTCCAACCCACATACGGACCCATCA
>NW_007781769.1:0-2990 GCF_000696425.1 Galeopterus variegatus
CCTGAGATGGCTTCCTACTTACTATAAGCTCCTAAGAAAAGTGGCTGAGAACATACCATGTACTCAAAATGCTTCAGTCAGAGTGAGTGGTAGGACGGAAGATGATCTGAGGGTTAAATCTGTGCAAATGCTGCATCAGATGACTGTCTCAGACTTTTTTAGAAGTTGCTCAGGCGATGTCAGCAGCATTTCCTTCTCTGGCTGAGGCTGCTCGCTCCTCTCTCCTTTGGCTGTCTTTCTGATACCTCCCCCATCACTCTGGTCTTGCTGGTCCAGCAAGTACGTGCCACGATCCATGCCCCGACCGGGACTGCCAGGTGTGCTGTGCTGCTCCTGTCCATCCCTGAGGCCGGCACCCTGGAGCCAGCAGAGGGAGCTTTCTGTCCAAAGGGAGCGCCTTCCCATTTGCAGCACAGATCTGTGTGTTCTCTCTCCTTTAACACTTTTGAAGGGATTTTCAGGTAGCTGGGCTTTGTGCATCAGGCAATGTGTGTGATTGCGCTTCTGAGGTGTACGTTCGTGTTTCTCGTGTGTGCCTTCCCTGAGTAAGTTGCCACCGAGGGAGAATGCCTCCAGCTGTCCAGCCAGGGCCAGACCCTGGCTGTGAAACCACGGGTGTGAGACTGGACTCTCAATGAACTTTCTTTGTTCCTTCATTTACAGGATGCGGCTGCTACAACCATGTGGTAGAATAAACAGTGACCTCAGCAGTATAATACAACTCAGTGCTGAAGCCAAAACCAGGATCAGAGAACAGCCTCTCAATGCTGGAAGGAGACCGGGGCTGGGGAGCACTTGGGCCAAGCCCCTGTCTGAGGAAACAGAAAGGCTTCCAGGATAGGAGGCAGTTTTCACATGGCAGGAGGCCCAGGCCTCAGGATTTCAGCCTGCTGTTCAGTGTATTGGGTTTCTGCAGCCTTGTGTGTGTGGCTCTGCAGAGCCACCCTTTTTAACTCCAGTGAAAAGGAAGATGAGCTCTCTGACGTGGCTTATGCATGAACCTGCAACCTTCCGTGAAACGACACCATCCCAAAGACAAGCAGCACGGCCAGCCTCACTCTGCTTCTATTCTGTCTGCAGAACTCACGTTCATCCATCAAATCCTTCTGGAGCTCTTCCTGTGTGTGGGCTGCTGCGCTGCCTCATGTGGCTGCAAGCACACAGCAAGCATCGCCTTTGACAGCTTACAGGGTGCCGGGCTGAGCGTGGCCGTGAGACCATCTAGTGTGCTCTCCACTTCATGGGTCTGGTGTTCTGAATCTCCACACTGCACTTCGGTACCTACAGAGTTATGGTTTCATCTATTTTCAGTGCTAATATACATACAATTGACCAAATATTCCCACTCTGCACCTTGCAGGCCCTGGAGGTTTGCACTTCCTGGCCTGTGGGTTGCAGTGGTGCCACGTGGCTGGTTGTGGTCAGTGACTTTTTAGTGTGATGTGTTTCACTTCTGGGTCAGAGTGTGTATGAGGGTCCCAGACCCCCAAGAAAAAGAGCTTCAGAGGAGGACGACGGCTGCTCCTGCGCCTGGCTCCAGGGCTTCCCGCTGGCTCCAGGGCTTCCCGCTGCCTCCAGAGCCATGTACCAGGAGCGAGGGGTAAACCGCTGGGCTGCTTCCCACGAGGAGCCCAGCCCGACTGCTTGCCCTGGAACAGAACCCGGCAGCTGGGCTAATCATCAGCATGGATCTATTTATCCATTCATGAATTCAACGGGTAAGTATCCAGGCCTCCTGTGTGTCAGCCATCATCCTGAGAGCTCAGCTGCGAGCACAGAGTCAGTAGTGCACCCCTCACCGAGCTTACCTTCCAGTGGAGAAGAGGTGTGGTCACACTTACAAGCAGAAAATAAAAACAAAGACACAAAGCCCGGCAGGCTTTGCCATTGACGAGACACCTGATAAATCCTTATGCTTCAGAGCACGGTGTGGGAGCTTGTGGATGGCAGCGCCAGAATGCCAGGACCGTTGTCCACCTGGGTAACACTAGAAGGAGGCATGAAAGACTAGGAAGGCCCAGTGTGTACGAGCTTGCACCAGGACCCCTGGCGAGGCTTCAGGACTGCTGCCCTGAGAAGGAGAAGCCATCACCCCCCGTCAGTCACATGGAATTCTCAGACTGAGGAGGTTCTGTCCGTCTTCTGCTCCCCCAACTCCTGCTCTTACTCAGCTCACGCTAGCCTGTTCTTTTGCCACATGGGTAGGGTCAGGAGTGAGCAGAAAATAAGACAAAGCAGGAGCCACCGTCGAGCAGAGTCACAGTCCTGTGCCTTCCAGTTTATGTGGCTGTGGGCAGGTCATTACCTCAGCTTACTCCTCCGAAGTGGGAATAGCTATCTTATGGGGTCTCTGGAAGGCCAGAGGCAATGCGAGGTGTCCCGCCACATACGGAGTACTCACAGGGAGCCCTTGTTCTACGAAGGGGAATGTTCTTCAAGCGTGTGGGATCAGTCCCCTCCTTCCTCACCCCAGCGCTTCTGCAGAGGGCGCGCGAGGGGCTCGTGTTGCTGTCGTGACCTGGATGAGAAAGACGCACATCGATCACAAAACAGTACCCCTTTGTTAGGCCCCTGTGGTTACTTGTTGAGGCATCTGCTTCCTACTGAACATCAAGTTTCATATTTCAAATAAAGAAACATCTACCAGTATAGATGTCTGATCTGACTGAGTACAAATACCCCAATCATGGGATTCTGAATGCTGAATTCTGGATTGTATTTGGAATGCATGTATTAAGAAATACTTCCTATGGTGTTGGTTGGTATTTTAGGGAACTAAACATCTAGTAGAAGTACGTAGACCTCTCCCAGCTGTGGCTGTGACCTCCTGAGACTCGAGCCTGGGTGTGTGAGCTTGTGAATGCCCATCTCTGCCAGACTCTACTGTGCCTGCAGCTGCCCCTGCTCCAGCACTCAGGCTGGTTCTTACGTTTATCTGTATGGGAAAGACTCTGGAGTTCAGATCCCAAAGTGAGCATCCATCTGATTAG
>NW_007781770.1:0-521 GCF_000696425.1 Galeopterus variegatus
TGAAGCTTAGTTCAAAATGAAGTTCTGACACATGCTGCTACAACATGCGTGAAACTTGAAAGCATCATGCTACGTGAAAAGAAACCAGTTACAAAAGACCACATATTGCACAATCCTATTTATGTGAAATGTCCAGAATAAGCAAATCCATTGAGACAGAAATAAATTAGTGATTGCCAAGTGCTGAGGGAAAGAAGGAATGGGGAATGACCACCAACAGGCGTGGGGTTTCTTTTTGGAATGACGAAAATATTCTAGAATTAGATAGTGGTGGTAATTGCACGACTCTGAATATACTAAAAACTAATGAATTATACACTTTAAATGAGTGAATTGCATGGTATGAAAAGCTGTTATATTAAAACAAATGTGCATGTGTGTGCACGCACACTTGCATACACACTAACATACATCAAAATGCATTTTTTAAAAAGTTTCAAAATTCATTAATCCAAATTGTTGATTCTCGGTTCTGACACTCCATTTTAAAGAATTTAAAAACCCTTTTGAAATCAATTTAC
>NW_007781770.1:2375-2990 GCF_000696425.1 Galeopterus variegatus
TGATCTTTATATTTTGCTGTTTGTATTTTTCGGTTCTAAAATTTCCATTTAGTTTCCTTTTCTTTTTTTTAATTTCTTTGCTGAGACTTCTATTTTTTCATTTGTTTTTTGTTTCAAGTGTGTTCATAATTGCTCATCAAAGCATTTTTGTCATGGCTGCTTTAAAATCTTTGCTGATAATTCTAACATCTCTGTCATCCCAGTGCTGGCATCTATTGACTGCCTTATTTATTTTGAGATTTTCCTGGTCCTTTGTACGATGAGTGAATTCTGATTTACCCCTGGATATTTTCATTTTATGTTATGATATTCTGGATCTTATTTCAACCTTCAGATTTAGCTGGATTTTTTGAACCACACTCAGTCAGAGAAAGCGGGGATGAGCTCTGAGCTGTTACTGCTGGGTGGTGGTAGAAATGAGGTTTCCCCACTCAGCTTCTGTTGACATTCCTCGTTATAGCTGTGTAGTGGTGGGAGCTCTAGCTCCCCACGTGATCTTTAATGACACTGTGTTGAAGGTGGCTTTATTACCGCTGGGCAATGCTGTGACTGTCCACTAGGCCTCCTCTGGCAGCCCCAAATTGGGAGTGGGAGGGGTCCCCCATAACTGCTAAG
>NW_007781771.1:0-766 GCF_000696425.1 Galeopterus variegatus
TTTTTTTTTTTTTTTTTTTTTTTTTTTTTTTTTTTTTTTTTTTTTTTTTTGGTAGCTGGCCAGTACAGATATCAAACCCTGGATGTGTTATCAGCACCAGTCACTAACCAAATCAGCGAACCATCTAACCAGTCCCCAAAGAGGACTATGTCTGCTGTTGTTTATGTATCTGAATAAGCAGTAGACCAAGCCACTAAAATAAACATTTTGGAAAATGCAATTTTAAAAAGTTGCCCATCTTCTTTAGAGTTTGGTAATAGACAAAGTTGCAACTCGCATTGTCAACAACTTAGCCAGAGCATTTGCTGTCTCCTTGCAGCAGTGTCAGATCCAACATCACTTGCCCTGGTGAGAACCTCATCAGAAATCTTCACCATACTTTTATGTTTTGTCCTTGTAGCCCCACACCTTTAATGACTCCCTGGATTCAAAGAATGCAATCAATCTTCACAGTTCAGTTCTTACTTCACAAGCAGAAGTGCTTGTCCCTATGCCAAGGGGAGTACAAAACTACACAACAAAGAAGACACATCTTTCTGCAACAATTGCTTTCCATTTGGTCACACATCAGAAATACTTGCACAGTTCTAAAAAAATATGCAGACGTCCATATCCCTGAGTTTCCAAGAATCTCACCGAGAACTGAGGTAGGTCACAAATTGCAGATATTGAGGCACTGGGTGATATTTTTATTTATTATAGCAAACATGGCCAGATTATGGAGTAGGGTATAAAATTGTGTAAATTTTTAAAGCAAAATATGATC
>NW_007781771.1:2030-2990 GCF_000696425.1 Galeopterus variegatus
AACAATCTGAAGATATTAACTTATTCTTGTTGGCCATTAGAGAAAATCAAGGGACAAGTTTGAAACACTTCCCAGGTAAGGAACATACTAAATGCTCTTCCTTAGAAGCCATGGCAGGCAGAGTGGAGTTTTATGATGGCTGCATGCAAAATTCATTACACAGCTAGTGCCTAATAAGCCTGAACTTTCACAGTCTTAAGATGGTACAGATGTTCTTTACGGTTTAATAAAAATTTCTTCTTGAAGTTTGAATTATCAAATTGCAATATTACCCTCTTCTGTCTCCTCGACCTTTCTGCAGCTGGTTCACTGTTTGTCCTTAAAACTCCTGACTACACTTACTCTGGATAAGTAGGGATGTTGTGTCATAATCCACAATCAATCAACATAAATAAAACAATTCAGCACAGATGTGACCTGAATATACATTTAGATTCTGCTAATTGCGCAAAGCAGTCGCACAAAGGTTTCAAGGTCAGACAAACCAATGGTGAATTTGCTCTGCAGAAAAACACGGGACCATTCCACTGTTTATTATTGTAATTGCTCATTTGCAGAATTTCAGAGAGCTGGCCACTCTGAAGACGCTACATAGCCCACACCAACTGCTTTTTCCTCAGGTTGCTATGGAAGTGTGATAGAGTTTGGAACTGTTATCCCCACAAAACTCGTGTGGAAATCTGATCCCCAATGTTGCAATGTTGGGAGCTGTTTGAGTCATGGGAGCAGATCCCTCATGAATTGATTAATGCTCTCTCTTCCTGAGGGGTGGGGGTAGTGAGTTCTCTATTATTTCCCACAAGAGCTGGTTGTTTATAAGACACTGGTGCCTCCGCCCCTCTCTCTCTCTTGCTTCCTCTTGCTGTGTGAGCTGCTTGTACCTGCCGGCCGCCTGCTATTTTCCACCATGAGTAGAAGCAGCCTGAGGCCCATGCCAGATGAAGCTGTCCCAGAATCGTA
>NW_007781772.1:0-1318 GCF_000696425.1 Galeopterus variegatus
AGAGTCTTGTATTTGAGAACAGTAATTTGTCTCTCTCTACAAAATAACACAAAAAATACTCATTTGTAATGGAGAATATAACAAATTTATTTCTTAAAATGAAACTGCTAATTGAGTAAACTACCAGAACTCTGAATAGCAGCAGGGTGTTTTTGTATATATTAATGTGGAAAAAAAGCAGCAGTTTCTGAAAATTGGAACATCAGTATTTTGAGCAACCAACTAGAACAAGAAGATATAAACTTATGTTTGATTAATCAGTTAAATGTGGTAAAAATGAAAAAGGACCCTTAACTGTGAAAATTAATTCATAAAAATTATTAATAAGTGGGACGAAATCTACTTTAATTATATGAGTCTTCTCTAGAGGACTGAAGCTGGCAAATCTGGTTTATCAAATGTCAATATCTACTTGAAAAATATCATTTTAATTTTAAAGTTAGACATAACCTACTTAATCACATTGTAAAACAGCATACTGAATTTTAAGCGTAGTTGCAAAAAAATGTCATATTGGAATCACTCTATAGTTACCTTGCAACATCATTTTAGAATTTTAGATCTTAGTCAAGTTAATTCATCAAATAACAAACTAGATCAACTGACTGTTACATAATTTCAGGTCATGTTAGTTTGAAAGGAAGCAATCAGACATGTACACATATGAACACACACATATGCGCGTGTGTACACACATACATATGAATGTGAACACTCAATCCATACACACATACCCAAGCATACATACACATACCACTCATATGCATACCACACATACTACACACAAGGCAGGAGCAGATGCCTTACATCTCAATACAGAATGCTTTATAGCCCAAGGCCCAGCCTAGGGCAGCATGCACCTGCAGGTGATTGTGCCAAATTGGTAAGTTCAGATCATGCTGGGACCAATTCTGTATTACTCACAATTATACTACCATTATCAAAAGAACTTAGACTACCCATCTATTCACTGCTGCTTAAAGAATGTAGTGGACGGCGCTCCCGCCGAGGATTCGGATCCCATGTGGAGACCGGTTCCCGCTCACTGGTTGAGCATGGTGCGGGCGCAACACCGAGGGTTGCGATCCCATTGCCGGTCAGTAAAAAAAGATAAAAAGGAAAAAAAAAAAAAAAAGAAACTTAGCTCCCACTGTTGCTGTTAAGGCGGTGGGAAATCCTATCATGGTAATTGAAAGGTGAGGCCTTGTAGAGGTGATTGGATTGTAGGTCCATGCCGTAGTAAATGGATTAAAAATGGTAGAAGGTATACTTGTTTCCCAATGTTCATTGCAGCACTCTTCACAATAGCCAAGAGCTG
>NW_007781772.1:2582-2990 GCF_000696425.1 Galeopterus variegatus
AGTGTCTGTCTTTCCCTCTCTGCTCCAACATTTTTGCAGTGTGATACCTTACTGTCACTGTCACAACTACCAAGGCCTTCATCAGCTATGTTCCCTGGACTTTGGACTTGCCAGCCTCAGAAACTGTGAGCAACAAATTTTGTTTTCTTATAAATCACCTAGTTCCAAGTATTTTGTTATAAGCAACAGAAATGGACTAATACAGAAAATTGGGACCAGAGAAGTGGGGCATTGCTTATAACAAATACTTGAAAATGTGGAAATGGCTTTGGAACTGGGTGTTGAGGAGAGGTTGGAGGAGTCTGGAGGACTCAGAAGAAGACAAAAAGATGAGGGAATGTTTGGACTGTCTTAGAGACTGGTTACATGGTGGCGAGCAGAATGCTGATAGAAATATGGACTGTAAAG
>NW_007781773.1:0-1028 GCF_000696425.1 Galeopterus variegatus
CTCTAGCTAGAGCTTCATGTACTATGTTGAATAAGAGTGGAGAGAGTGAGCATCCTTGTCTTGTACCAGTTCTTAGAGAAATATTTCTGGCTTTTCACCATTCAGTATGGTATTAGTTGTGGGTTTGTCATTTATGGCCTATATTGTGTTGAGATATATTCCTTCTAAGACTAATTTTTTGAGGATTTTCATCATGATGGAAAGTTGAATTTTATCAAATGCTTTCTCTGCATGAATTGAGATGATCATATAGCATTTTTGCTTTATTCTGTTGATGTGATGTATCACTTTTATTGATTTGTGTATGAGCCAACTTTGCATCCCTAAGATAAATTCCATTTGATCAAACTCAATGATCTTTTTAATGTGCTACTGGATTTTGTTAGCTAGTATTTTGCTAAGGATTTTTGCATCTATATTCATTAGGGATATTGGCCTTATCATTTTTTTTGTTGTTGTTCTGTTTCTATCTGGTATTTGTATTAGGGTAATGCTGTCCTCATCAAATGAGTTTGGAAGAATTCCCTCCTCTTCAACTTTTTGGAAGACTGAGAAAATTTTATATTATTTTTCTTTAAATGTTTGGTAGAATTCAGCAACAAAGCCTTGCCAAAGGCTTTTCTTTAATGAAAACTTTTTATTATTATTATTATTTTTTTCTTTTTGTCTCTTTTTTTGTGACCGGCAACGATCGCAACCCTCAGTGTCGTGCCCGTACTGGACCGGGACCGGCAACGGGATCGCAACCCTCGGTGTTGCCCCCGCACCTTGCTCAGCCAGTGAGTGGCCGGTCTGTATGTGGGATCCGAACCCTCAGTGGGAATGCCGCTGCTACAGTGCGCCACCGGGCCGGCCCTAAAAACTTTTTATTATTGATTTAACATTGTATCTTGTAATTGATCTGTTTAGATTTTCTATTTATTCTTGGTTCAATTTTGGCAGATTTCAAGTTTTCAAGAATGTATCAATTTATTCTAGATTTTCCAATTTGTTGGCATGTAGTTATTTGTAGTAATCACTAAGTATCC
>NW_007781773.1:1924-2990 GCF_000696425.1 Galeopterus variegatus
TTTTGCTGCTAATGATTTATTTTCTTCTAATTTTGGGTTTGGTTTATTCTTGCTTTTCTAGCTCTTTAAGAAACATTGTTAGGCTGTTTATTTGAAATCTTTCTTCTTTTTTGAGGTAGGTGTTTATTGCTATAAGCTTCCCTCTTAGTACATTAGCTGTATCCCATAGATTTTAATATGCTGTGATTCTGCTTTCATTTGTTTCAAAAATTTTTAAGTTTCCTTCTTAATTTTTTTCTTTAAACCACTGGTCATTCAGGAGTGTGTTGCTTAATCTCCATGTATTTTTAGAGTTTTGAAAGTTTCTCTTGCTATCGATTTCTACTGTGGTCAGGAAGGATACGTGATATGATTTCATTTTTTAAAAATTTGTTGGGGCTTGTTTTGTGGCCTTGCATATGGCCATTCATAGAGAATGTTTCACATGCTGATAAGAAGAATGTGTATTCTGGAGCCATTGGAAGAAATGGTCTGTAAATATATGTCAGGTCCATTTGGTCTAGAGTGAAGTATAAATCCAATATTTCTTTGTTGATTTTCTGTCTCTGTGACTGTCAGTGCTGAGAATGGAGTGTTAAAGTTTACACCTATCTCTCCCTTTAAATAGTATTTGTGTATCTGGGTGCATATATTTACAATTGTTAAATCTTCTTGCTGAATTGACTCCTTTAGTGTCATATAATGGCCTTCTTTGTCTCTTTACACAGTTTTGACTTAAAGTTTGTTTTATCTGGTTTAAGTATAGCTACTCCTGCTTACTTTTGGTTTTTATTTGCATAGTACATGATTTTTCAACCCTTCACTTTTAGCCTATGTGTGTCTTTACAGGTGAAGTGAGTTTCTTGAAAGCAGCATGTAGTTGGATGTTGTTTTTTAATCAACTCAGCCAGAATATATCTTTTAACTAAGGAATGTAGGCCTTTTACATTCAAGGTAATTATTGATTGGTAATGACTTACTTCTTTCATTTTGTTGATAATATTATGGTTGCTTTGTATATCTTTTGTTCCTTTTTACTCTCTTATTGGTTATCATTGCAGTTCTGTGTTTTTCTGTGTTGATAAGG
>NW_007781774.1:0-437 GCF_000696425.1 Galeopterus variegatus
TTTTTTTTTCCTTCTTCTAAACAAGTCTTCCTCAGGCACAGGGTAAAATCTCTGGGCAGAGAACAGCTGAGTGCAAGAGTCTTGAACTTTGACTCTTCCAAACACTGAGGGAGTTTAATTTGGAAGCTCCCCGGCAGCAACACATTTACAGATGTACAGCTGAGTCACAGGGTTTTAAAGCTAAAAGGGAGGTGATCAAATCTGATGTATAAATCGAGAAAATGAAGTGCAGAGTCACTTACCTATGTTCTTGGAAGTAATTTGCTCTAGGACTAACAGTTATGAATATATTATAGTAAAAATATAGGGATTGCACAAATTCACAGAGATATATTGGCAAATATTTTTACATCTTAGTAAGATAAGTTTTGAAACCCATAAGTTTTGAAAATTTCTGTAAAGTTTTAAGTCTAATAGCCTCCAATTAAATACTCTTC
>NW_007781774.1:2495-2990 GCF_000696425.1 Galeopterus variegatus
ATTTATAATATTTTGTATAACTATTTCCCTGTGGAATGTGATTTGTAAGAGTACCTCCAACACTCCAACCTCCTTGCTCCTGTTGTTTACTTTGAAATCCTCAAACAGCTCATTTGCAAGATTCCTTGAACGTCCTAAGAATATCAGCGCTAGTAGTCAATCATTGCAAAATGCAAATATAGAACTCTGCTGCTTACCTAATTGTGTCTTGATTGCATCTGAAATCTCAAACATTATGGATGTAGGAAGTTTTACAGTTGTTTCATTAAGACCTGGAATAATAAGATGTACTGGAAGGAAATAAACATAAATAAGATAAGAGTTAGAAAATATAACATGATGTAAAATAAAGCTCAGTGCATCAGATACTAGCAACTACAAAGCTTAGCACTTAATATGATTAGTTAATTTTAACCCAAACTTTAAAATGTTGGAAAAAATATGACAGTAACTTCTAAATAGAATATTTTTCATACTTAAGAACTAAACTACTGA
>NW_007781775.1:0-367 GCF_000696425.1 Galeopterus variegatus
TTAACAAGAAAGCAGAACCTCACCAGACACACTGGCACCTTGATCTTGGATTTCCCAGCCTCCAGAACTGTGAGAAATAAATTTCTGTTGTTTATTAGCCACCCAGTTTGTAGCACTTTGTTGTAGCAGCCTGAATGGACTGAGACACACACAGTACTGTATTAAGTCAAAAAAATTATCCCACATGAAAGATAAAGGTGACAGCTCAAACTACTGGGGCAAAGATAGACTTTATAATAAATGGTGCTGGGAAAACTGGGTAGCCATTTGGAAAAAATATTTTAAAAGATCCATATCTCAAACCATACAGAAGTGTGAATTCTTTTTTTTTTTTTTTTTTTTTTTTTTTTTTTCCGTGTCTGGCAAC
>NW_007781775.1:2433-2990 GCF_000696425.1 Galeopterus variegatus
GACATATGCTTTCATTTCTCTTGGATAAATACTTATGAGTAGTCGGTGTGTATTTAACTTTTAGAGAAACTGCTAAAATGTTTCCCAAAGCAGTTGTACCATGTTGCGTTCTCATTAGCAGTGGGAGAGTACCAGCTCCTCCGTGTCCTCACCAACACTTGGTATAGGCAGTCTTTTTAATTTCAGTCATTCCGATAAGTGTATAATGCTGACTTGCGGTTTTAATTTGCTTTTCCCTAATTGCTAACAATGTTGAGAATTTTTTCATGTTCTTACTTGCCTTCTGCATATCTTCTTTGATAAAGCGTCAGTTCAAATCTTTTAGCCATTTTTATTAGGTTTGTTTGCTTATTTTTGAGATTTGATACTTCTTTACATATTTTGGATGTAAGTTCTTTATCATATATATATACTGTAAAAATATTTTCTCCCAGTCTCTGACTTGTCTTTTCATTCTCTTAGTAGTGTCTTTTGAAGAGTGAAAGTTTTTATTTTGTGAAGTCCAATTTGTTCTTTTATGAATTATGCTCTTAGTGTTATATCTAAGAAATCTGTTC
>NW_007781776.1:0-1158 GCF_000696425.1 Galeopterus variegatus
CATATGGTCCTTGTGTTTGATTTTATTGATATGATGTATCACATTTATTGATTTGCATATGCTGAACCAACCTTGGGTCCCTGGGATGAATCCCACTTGATCATGGTGTATAATTTTCCGTATGTGTTGCTGTATTCTGTTAGCTAATATTTTATTGAGGATTTTTGCATCTATGTTCATCAAGGATATTGATCTGTAGTTTTCTTGTTCAGTTGTATCTTTACCTGGTTTTGGCATCAGGGTGATGTTTGCTTCATAGAATGAGTTTGGGAGAATTGCCTCTGTTTCAATCTTTTGGAATAGTTTGTAGAGAATTGGTGTCAATTCCTCTTTGAATGTTTGGTAAAATTCTGCTGTGAATCCATCTGGTCCTGGGCTTTTCTTTGTTGGGAGCCTTCTGATAACAGCTTCAATCTCTTTTATTGTTACTGGTCTATTCAGATTTTCTACATCTTCTTGGCTCAGTTTTGGTAGTTTGCATGTGTCCAGAAATTTATACATTTCCTCCAGATTTTCAAATTTGTTGGCATATAGTTGTTTATAGCAGTCTTGAATGATTCCTTGTATTTCAGGGGTATCAATTGTAATATCACCTTTTTCCTATCTAATTTTTGTTATTTGTGTCTTCTCTCTTCTTTTTTTAGTCAGCTATGCTAATAGTTGGTCAATTTTAGTTATCTTTTCAAAAAACAAACTTTTTGATTTGTTGATCTTTTGTATCATTTTTTGGGTTTTAATTTTATTAAGTTCTCCTCTGATCTTAATGATTTCCTTCCATTTGCTAACTTTGGGTTTGGATTGTTCTTGTTTCTCTAGTTCTTTAAGGTGAAATATTAGGTTGTTCACTTGCCATCTTTCCATTCTTCTGAAGTAAGCATTTAATGCGATAGATTTCCCCTTTAGTACTGCTTTTGCAGTATCCCACAGGTTTTGATATGATGTATCATTGTTTTCATTAGTTTCAAGAAATTTTTTGATTCCTGTTTGATTCTTCTTGGATCCATATGTCATTAAGTAAAATGCTGTATAATTTCCATGTGTTTGTATAGTTTCCAGAATTTCGATTGTTATTGATTTCTAATTTTAATCCATTGTGGTCTGAAAAAATACATGGGATAATTCCAATTTTTTTGCTTTGTTGGGACTTGATTTGTGACC
>NW_007781776.1:2115-2989 GCF_000696425.1 Galeopterus variegatus
TGTGTATATATTTATGATTGTTATGTCTTCTTGATGGATGAATCCTTTTATCATTATGTAGTGGCCCTCATTATCTCTTTTTATGGTTTTTGGTTTAAAGTCTATTTTATCAGATATAAGAATAGCTACTCCAGCTCGTTTTTCATTTCTGTTTGCATGATAAATCTATTTCCATCCTTTCACTGTTAGTCTGTTTGAGTCTTTATAGGTGAGGTGGGTCTCTTGAAGGCAGCATATAGTTGGGTCCTCCTTTTTAATCAAGTCAGGCAGTCTGTGTCTTTTGATTGGGGATTTTAATCCTTTTACATTAAGAGTTGTTATTGAAAAGTGTTGATTTACTACTAGCATTTTATTGATTTTTGTTTGGATGTCTTAAGTATCTTTTGTTCCTTTCTTTCTGATTTACTGTTTGTCTTCTGTATTTGTTGGTTCCTTGGGTTGTAGATTAACTTTTTCTTTCTCTTCATTGTTAGCATTTTTATTTTACTAGTGGGTTTTGATTTTTCTTGAGTTTTTATGACAGTGGCAGCTATTTTTCAGGTACCAAACCTAGTACTGCCTTGAGAATTTCTTGGAAGAGTGGTCGTGTGGTGGTGAACTCCCGCTGTTTTTTTTTTTCTGAGAAATATACTATTTGCCCTTCGTTTTGGAAGGATTGACTTGTGGGGTAGAGTATTCTTGGCTGGCAATCTCTGTCTTTTAGTATTTTGAATACATCATCCCATTCCTTTCTGGCTTTTAGGGTTTGTGATGAAAAGTCTGATGTTAGTCTGATTGGGGGTTCCTTACAGGTGATTTGATGCTTCTCTCTTACAGCTTTTAAGATTCTCTCTTTGTCTTTGAATTTTGCCAATTTGACTATAACATGTCTTGG
>NW_007781777.1:0-2989 GCF_000696425.1 Galeopterus variegatus
AGAATGCAAATAGAGTAGGAATTCATAAAATAAGAAAAAATTTTTTGCATCATTCATGAGCAGAGACGTTCTAAGCTTAGTGGGATGCACAGTGGTTGTTAAAGTGGCTTGTTAGGTGACACAAGTATGTTGCTAGCTTAGGCTGCTTGGTTGTAAAGACAGAACAATCGAGAGTCATTGTACATGTAAATGTTCATTCTTTATCTGTTTGGAGGGATTCGGGGCAAGCATGAGCCATAATTCTTAAAGTTGTTAGAACACCTTGGGGAGGCCAGTTTAAAAGTTGTCTGTATTAGATAGGATAATTAATGCTAGCAAATAACCTCCAAATATCAGTGTCAAACACACACACACAATTTACTTCACACTCTCATCATAGTCTGATGTAGGTTAGGTGTCCCTCTTGAGCAAGGGTTTCCTCTAAGGTTGTACCTAAGGGATTCTGGCTCTTTTCATCATGTGACTCTGTTATGTCTGAGTCTTTTGCATTTATCTTCAGAGCTAAAGGGAGAAAGAGATTAGTTGAATATCTCTGGGACATTTTAGCCCACAGGACAGGAAGAAGTAAATACCACTTCCATACACATTTCATTGGCCAAAATTTATTACATGGATTACTACCAAGCTAACCTCTAGAGAGGCTAGAAAACATTCTTTTTGTATACTTGATAACAGAAAATAGGATGGGGGGAGTATTGCACCAGGGTCTGCTATAGTGCTTTTCTCAACAGCCAGTTTCTGCTGCATTTTTGTGAAGTTTGTGAAGCACATGATAACCAACTTGGGGTGAGCAGAAAGCCTAGTGTGATTGCTGTCCTCATCACCAATCCTGTGCAATTCATTTTAGGGACCTAATTATATTGTAGGTTTTCAGCAAGTATCATAGGCATTTTTTGGAACTACACCTGAATTGTCAAACTTCTCACTGATTTGACGTAGGCCAGGAGATACAATGAGGAGCAGAATGAAGAAGGAAAGTTTTATGTGTGGGGAATTGGCTGGCTCTAACTTGGGATGCTGATCTCTTTCATGAACAATCACAAGACTTGCAAATATCCTCCAGCACTAAGAAGTAATTCCTTGAGAGCGTAATAACTTCGTATAGCATACATTATACGAAGTTATACGAAAAAACCATTCAATTCTAAAGAATAAAACATTTAAACTATGTTTTTTAGAAAGATTCCTAATAATAATTTTATAGCTGGTCTCTGGGTATTTATTCCTCTAATGACACCATCCTCAGAAATTGCCTTTGTGTGAAAACAAACAAAAATTATGCACTTTATGTATCAACAATCTTATGAGGTAGAACTACTATTATTATCTGTTTTTTAAAAAGAAGTAAATCAGGGCCGGCCCGGTGGTGCACTGCTACAGTGCGCTGCTTGGGAGCATGGTGGCGCTCCCGCCAAGGGTTCGGATCCCATATACAGACTGGCCGCTCACTGGCTGAGCGAGGTGCGGGCGCAACACCGAGGGTTGCGATCCGTTGCCAGTCACGAAAAGAGACAAAAAGGAAAAAAAAAAAAAGAAGTAAATCAAGGCACAAAGCAGTTAAGTAATTTTTTCCAGTATCACATTGTGAACAACATAGCAGGGCTCAAATCCAAGCTGTCTTGTCTTAGTTTTGAAACAAAGAAGAGATGCTTTCCTTTTTATCATTGCTTATTTCAGGTTTATTTAATGTGTTTTACTCTGATTTTTTTAATGCAAATAATAATAACTATAAACTATTCATTGATATTGTCCACGGCATGATTTGTCAACTGACAAACACTAAAATATTTGGAAGCATTTGTATTTTGGATTAACTTTTTCAGCCTTTTGTTTGTGTTTTTCTTTTTATCTGCTGGGCTGCATCTCTGTCACCTAAATTAATTCCATTGTTAGTAGGAACTAAAAAGGAATTTAAACAAATCATATACCCTGGGGTAGACCATTAGCTCCTGGATATAATTTAAAAATTGCCTGGGCAATACCTGATCCCATACTGCTCTTGTCTCAAATCATTCATGTGAAATATATGAGAAGAAACATGTTAGCTATTATTTCCTGGGTGGTTAAAAAACAAATTTTCTTCTTCACTATTGCCCTTCTTCAAATAATGCTCACTTCAAGCGCAAAGACATATAGTAGATGGAGGAGGAAGTGTTCCAGGATTTCAGTTCTTATAGAACCTCAAGGGCAGGGCCTTTCATATTTTACATATCTTTTGTTCTTTCCTGAACCTCTGATCTAGTTCAAATGCAGAGAGTCTTAACTTTCAGAACATGGTTACATCCAAAGTAGGATGCTCCACTGGGCCTAATACTGATACCAGAGCATTGGTCTAGGGCCTGTTGTGGACTGAATGTGTGTGTCCTTCCAAAATGCATATGTTGAAGCCTAGATTCCCTTTGTGATGGTGTCAGGAGAAAAAATACTCATGGACATTGAGAGAATCTAATGAATTATCTACTGTATTCAAGAAGGAGCTTAATCTTTGCAGCACAAAATGACTGATCTAGAAAATCAAAAAAGTACCTGTCTCTTTTCTAACTTGGAGATAGATCACAGGAGCTCCATTTCTATCAGGACTTTGGGTAGGCGATTAGGTCATGAGAATGAAGTTCCCTTAAATGGGAGTAGTGCCCTTAAAAAGGGGGCCCCAGAGAGCTCTCTCATTTTCTTTCCATCCTGTGCGAATACAAGAAGTTGTCAGTCTGTAATCCAGACGAGAATACTCACCAAAATCCGATCATGCTGGCATCCTGATGGTGGTCTTTCATCCTCCAGAACTGTGAGAAATATATATTTCTGTTGTTTATAAGCTACCCAGTTTATGCTATTTTGTTAACAAACCATCTAAGACCTCAAAAGTAGCCACCAAGGGCCAGCCCGTGGCTCACTCGGCAGAGTGTGGTGCTGATAACACCAAGGCCATGCGTTCGGATCCCTATATAGAGATGGCCAGTTAGCTCACTTGGGAGAGCGTGGTGCTGACAAC
>NW_007781778.1:0-2989 GCF_000696425.1 Galeopterus variegatus
TTCCCTGACATTTCCAAGAAAATCTATGATCCTCTCATCTTTTTAATTCTTTTTGCAACTACAGGTGCATTGTTTTGATTTAACTGTTGTTTCCCTTACTAGACACTAAGCAGCTTAAGAACAGGAATTACCTCTTCTAATCTGTGCATCTCCTTTTCCCAGTACTGCAAAGGGCACAATGTAAGTGTTCAATAAATATTTTGCTAGTAATCAATGAAGTACAAATTCCTGTAAGTGCATTGTTTAATTAATTAGAGCATATGCTGTTATATATTTCCTCATTTAGTAACTATTTCATCATGTGTGAGTATGAGAAAAAATGTAGTTTTAAGAACAGTTCTCATACTAGATACAGTTGAGAACTGAATCATGCTCAAATTCATAGCATTTTAAGAGAAGCCTTCCGTGAGTCGATGCCTGCCTACTTTTTTAACCTCAACACCTATCCTGCCCTGGAGACAACACCTACTGGAATTGCACCAGACTTCCTGCAGCTTCCTGAATCATCCCTGCTGCATTGTGCCTGTGACTGTCATGCTTCTGGGGTGGCTTTTCCAGGCTGCCTCATAAACTACTCGACCCTCAATTCGGTTATCATCTCCTCCTGGTGGATGCCCTTGACACTTTATGCCCCACCTTACAGATGTGTGCTTTTATTCTTTGTACTTCCCCGGGGTCTTTACAAACCACCACCTCACTTATCTCACTACCCTAAGTGCATATTTATATTCCTCCTCCCCTTCAAGCTGGGAGCTCCTTGCAGACAAAGACGGTGTTTGATTCTGCCTTGAAATAGCATATCTTATTGCAGGGCCTGACACGTAGCTAAAGCTCAATTAATAGCTGTCAAATGAGTGAATGAATTGGTGATAGCTCTGTCTGTTATGCAGGCTGACTGGAAGAAGATGAAAACTGCAGAGTCCTAACCTTCTGCTCTAACTACAAGGCATAAAATTTCCTATTTATCCTAGTTTATTTTAAAAGATACACTTGAACAAACATTGAACTTAATTTTACTGAATTTATTTTATGTTATTTTCCTAGGAGAAAATATGTCCCTATACCATTCTTCTTTTGTCCATTATGCCCCCAAACACTCCATCTCACATTTCTCTCTCTCTGCCCAAGTTTTAGAATCATTTCTCATACTACTTTGAAAAGAATTTCTTGCCTGCACAACTCAGCCAATAAAACGACATTTCCCAACCACACATGAAAACTATCTATCCTACCTATAACTTGGAGAGCTTGGAAGAGAATGACAGTCATTGGGAGCATTCAGGAGTAGACCCAGCATATGGTAAAGTTTAAAAAAATCCTAGAGATCGAGAAGAGATTTATGGCTTGAAGGAAAAGTTAAAAATTTACTATTTTAGCACAATTTTGTAACCCATGCAATTTGAGCAAGTCATTTTTTTGCACCAAGACTGACAGATTAATACATTTTGCCATTTCTTTTACTGAAGCATTTCATTGTCAACTCAGAAATGACTGCTAATTAAAACTACACATAAGCATTGGTGATACACTTTTTTTCTGGAATTTTTAGATAGAAAACAGGAAGCAAAGCACTCTCTTACAGAGTGTGAAGAAAAATGTGGCATCTTCATTTTCAAGGAAGACCTTTGCTCAAGGCTAAATATAATTGTGTATATGTGTGTGTGTGTGTGTATATATATATATATATATATATATATTATAGATATATTTGCTTTTGAATCAAGATAAGTTCATCACCATCGTTATCATCGTATTATAATCATCATCACAATCAACTAGCATTTACTGAGCACCCTTTATTAATAGTTCACTGGACTGGATGATAGAATTGGAAGAGGAATCACGACTTCTCTGCAAGAAGGAGCAAAGGGCACTCCTTAAAAAAGTCTCTAAGGTGTTGTTATCAATATCGTTCAGAGACTCCAAGCCAGGGATCCACAGGGAAAATTAGAGTCAAGCTCCTTCAGTGTCACATAAAGGAGAAACATCCTTGTTTTGTCATTGAGAGAAAACTTATCAGTTCTTTATAAGCACTTCAGAAGACTGTGTGATAGAGTAGAGCCATAAACTTCTTTTCACCTTGCAGCTCTTTTCACGTCTGTGTTAAACAGGCTGCGAAGGCTTCGTTTTCTAAAGAACACTGCTTCATCCCGTGGTAGTAACAATACTCGCACTGGGACCACTAGGCATGTTTGATGCAGCCCACAATAGCTGCGCCGATTGTGCTGTCATACAGTGTTTTGGTGGCTGGTCCTTTCAGGAAAGGAAGCCCTTAATCACTTCACAATAGTTTTACCTCATGGGATTTTTTATCTAACTTATTTCCAGATCAAGGGAATTTTCTCAAGCTGGACTGCAGGACTTTGTAGGGAAGAAGAAAAACACTGCCATACTATTCTCCTTGGTTTCCAGGGTTTCTTTTTGGAAGAAAGTGACTTTTAGCAGCAAAATTGTAGAGTGAAGCACAATCTTTTTTTTTTTTTTTAACCCTGATTTGCTTTTTCTGTATTCTCTCCCTACTGGGCTATTTCTTTCCTCCTTACCTTCCTCTTCCTCCCCCTATACTCCTCAAACAATGTTCCCAGTGGAGACACTCATATCACCGTCTATAGCTTTCTGTGAATTTAAGTCACGGTTATCTCTTTAAAAGAACTGTTTAAGCTTTCTTTTTAACATCAATCCTCATATAAAGAATCCATTCCACCTGTCGCACAGACAGGATAACCTATGCTCTCTACCTTCCCTTTGAGGATATAGGTAACTCTTTAACTCTAATCCTTCCAAATAAACTTCCACTGGAGGCTGCTTATCAGGCTGAAATACAAGCATGCTGAAATCTTCCAGATGCCTTCTATTCAAGATATTATTTTTACCATGCTTAAAGGTTTAAATAAATCTGACTTTTACCTTAATTCAGTCACTCCTTAGTTAATCATAAATGAATAGTTTAACGTAAAGTTTAGTTTACACTTGTGACTTGTCACTGCAC
>NW_007781779.1:0-563 GCF_000696425.1 Galeopterus variegatus
ATATGATCTAAAATTTACACTTTTCAACAACAAAAGAAAAAATTACAAGACAAGTAAAGAAACAGGAAAGTAACCCACACAGCGTGATAAAAGTAATCACCAAAACTGAGTCTGTGGGGTTAACTAAGTCAGTCTAACCAGTTGTTAAACTAAGCAATCAAAGACTTCAGAGCAATTATTGTAAATATGTTCATAGAGATAAAGAAAATTATGCTTAGAAAATCAAATTAAAATATGACAACAATGACCAACAATTATAGATAATCAGTAAGGAGACAGAAATTCTAAAAATCACCAAATAGAAATTAAGTTTGGAAATTACAACAACAGAAATGGGGAAGAAAAAAAAAATCACTAAAGGAGCTCAACACAATATTTGCTCTGTCAGAAGAAATAGTCATTAACTTGGTGATGTATTAAAAGAAATATCCAATCTGAAGAAAAGAAAGAAAAAAAGAATGAAGAAAGATGAACAAAACCTCAGAGACCTGTGAGAATAGCGGAAAGAGAGAAGAGAGAGAAAGGCAAAAGCATAATTGAAGAAAAATGGTGAAAACTTCCCA
>NW_007781779.1:2176-2989 GCF_000696425.1 Galeopterus variegatus
TTTCTTAAAATAAGACAATAATGAAGTTTGCCACATTGATCGAGTCTTCTTTTCACAAAAGATTTCTCTGTAGCATAAGATGCTGTTTGATAGCATTTCACCCACAGTAGGACTTTTTTCAAAGTCAGAGTCAATCGTCCAAACCTTGCTTCTGCTTTATCAAATGAGTGTATGATATATTCTAAATCCCTGTTTTCATATCAACAATGTTCACAACATCTTCACCAGGAGTAGATTCCATCTCAAGAAAACACTTTCTTAGCTCATTCATAAGAAGCAACCCTCATCTGTTAAGGTTTTATCATAAGATAGAAGCAATTCAGTCACACCTTCAGGCTTCACTTCTCTTTCTATTTCCACCACATCTGTAGTTACTTCCTCCACCAAAATTTCAGACCCCTCAAAGTCATCCATGAGGGTTGGAATCAACTTCTCCCAAATTACTGTTAATGTTCATATTTTGACCTCCTCCCATGAATCATGAATGTTCTTGATGACATCTAGAATGGTGACCCTTTCCAGAAGATTTTCAATTTACTTTGCCCTGTTCCATCAGAGGAATTACTATCTATGGCAGTGATAGCCTACAAAATGTATTTCTTAAATAATAAGATTTGAAAATCAAAATTACTCCTTATTCCATGCCTGCATAATAAATGTTGTGTTAGTGGGCATGAAAACAACATAAATCTCCTTGTATATCTCCATCACGGCTCTTGCAGCCCTGTCAATGAGCTCGAAATGCCCTGTCGATATTTTGAAAAGAACCTTTTCTTCTGAGCAGTAGATATTAACACTGAGTTCAAAAATATT
>NW_007781780.1:0-2989 GCF_000696425.1 Galeopterus variegatus
GGGAGCGCTGCCGCGCTTCCCAAGCGGCGCACTGTAGCAGTGCACCACCGGGCCGGCCCTCTGTTGTGTTTTTTATTTCATTGAATGAATCTTTCAGTTTCATGAGTTCTGCTACATTCTTTCCTTCAATTTTATTTCTAGTTGAATGTGGCTGGTGTAGAGGAAGGTCACAGATCTTTTTTTTTAACTTTTATTTTTTTGTTTTAGTTTTTTTATTGGGGGGCAGCAGCTGGCTGGTAAGGGGATCTGAACCTTCAGCCTTGGTGTTATAACACCATGCTCTAACCAAGTGAGCTAACTGGCCAGCCCTTGCTACGTTCTTTTCTTTGTAAATTTCCTTCTTCATATCCTGGATTTTTTTTTTTCTTGCTTCATTATGTTGTCTGAGTCTTCATATCTCAGTGAATTTCCTTAAGATTGTTGCTTAGAATTTCCTTAAAGTCATTTCAAGGATTTCCTGCTATAAAGGGTGTGATATTTGAGAATTACTGTATTCTTTTGGTGGTGTTGTATTTTCTTGGATTTCTGATTTCTAGTATCTCTCCGGTGATGTCTGGTCAGCTGGTAGAGCAGTCTCTTCTTCTGTTACTCTGGAGTGGGCTTTGAGGGGAGATACATCCTCTTCTTTTTCTGGTCTCTGTTGGTGACTCTCCTGTGTCAATGCAGTTGAGTGTCTGGCAGGCAACCTGCACAGTGACTGTAGCTGCTGTTGTGGTGTCAAGACCACTTTTGCAGCAGCCGTGGCTATGGCATTGGCTGTGGTGGGTCACCTATGCAGAAGTGGTGTTTCTGGTGTGTTCCTTGCCTGCTTCGAGGTCGGGGATGCTGGCTTCAGCTCCTGCCTAGGACCTTGGCGTGTTCCTTGCCTGCTTCCAGGCAGAGGGGGCCGCCCTTGGCTCCTGCCTAGGACCCCAGGTATGCTCCTTGCTGAATATGGAATTTTTATTCACAGTGCAATTCATAAATTATCTTGTTTCTTTTTGTTTTATTATATCATTATATGTTTTATTAGTGTTCCTGGCTCTTCCATTTACAAGATATATGACCTTAGGCTAATTATTTATCCTGCACATCATTGGTTTCTCACTGTGAAATGCTGGTCCCAAAGGGTTATCATGATAATTAAGTGAAATAAAATTTGTAAAGTGTTTGTGCTCTGTAATAGTAGCTTTAATTTATTGACAGTTAGGCATAAATTGTGTTTTCCTTCCCTTTTTGCTAAGTTCTGATACTGTCCTGGTGGGGAACCTTGTAAAGTCTCCCTAAGTGAAATCAATTACTCCTTCCTTTGTTCTTCCACAACACATTGCTGTTACAGATATTTTATTCATTTATTTATTTATTTTTTATTTTCTGCGGCTGGCTAGTACAGAGATCTGGACTCTTGACTTTGGTGTTGCCATGCTCTCCCAATTGAGCTAACTGGCCAGTCCCAGATATTTTAGGACTAAATATTTATTTCATGCTCACGGGCTCTTCTTCAGTCTGTAAGCTTCCTGAGATCTGAAAGCAGTGATCATGCTTTGTCTCTTTGTTGCTCATGTTGCTTAGTGGCACATAGTAAGCCCTCAGCTGAATGAATATATGAAAAAATGATTTTTTTGGGGGATATCTAAGGAACAGTGGTATGGCTGATAAAAATAAAGAGAAATGCATATATGACTATTTTATTTATATTTTTTAGTAAAAATTGAGGTCAATTTTAAGTGATAGCTGAAGTAATTGCTTCTGTTTACATTGTAATAATATAAAATGGAATTTATTTTTTTATTATTATTTTTTTTTAAAAGATGACCGGAAAGGGGATCTTAACCCTTGACTTGGTGTTGTCAGCACCACGCTCACCCAGTGAGCCAACCGGCCATCCCTATATGGGATCCGAACCCGCGGCCCTGGTGCTCTTAGCACCGCACTCTCCCGAGTGAGCCACGGGCTGGCCCTAAAATGGAATTTATTAAATGTAAGCTGACTGTTGATAAAGTTTAAAAATTATTTTTGAAAATCAAATGCAGATTTTACTTGAAAGTATTAGTGTCGTGAAATCATCTATTACATATATTCTTTTACATATATTTATAGTTGTCATTAGGCTTCTCTTAGGAGAACACACTATTCTCTTATTTGATCAAAATGTTTTGAAGTATGTGTTTACATTAAAGAGTTAGGAAACTACCTCAGGGAAAGAAGACAATTTTCTTACAACAGGCAATTATAAATGGTTCAACTCCAGGTTTACATTACTAATCATTCTTATTCTTTCAATTATTTGTTTAGACGATCTTCCTTGTATCATGTAGTAATTTTTTTTTAAGCCGTTTAATCTCAAAATGTGCCCATTACAAAGCAAGGCAGAAAGAAATGAATCGATCTAAAAACCGAGTCTGTATTTGCCTTATTGGATATTCCTAATACTAACACTCTTCATGCAGGTTGATTTGCACAAAATATCTTCAAAATGACTTCTCTAGGAATTTTATTGTGTGGGACTTTGGAAAAGTTACTTCATTTTTCTGAGCTTCAGTTTTCTTTGATAGGTATAGAAATAATAGATTACTTTTAAGAAGATTTATTATTAGGCAGAGGGTTTGGGGAGAGGAAATGCTAATAGACTCACAGCTTTCAGAGGAGACTGAGTTGCATTTATATGGACAATTGGGATGAGAAAATACCACAAGGTTTTTATTGTTACTGTGATGGTTAGAATCATTGTTTTTTTTTGGTGGCTGGTTGGTACATGGATCCTAACCCTTGGTGTTACAAAGTGGTGCTCTAACCAACTGAGCTAACCAGCCAACCCTGTTAGAATAATTTAAACACAATAATAAAGGTGTGGGACAAGAAGACCATGGAGTTATTCAGATAGATACCTGTTGGCCCAAATAGTGATGATAGATCAAGAAAATGTTTAATATTTAACAAATTGTTGATTAGGTCATATACTTTTAGAGTGGGAAAGGACCTTATAAATCATGTCGTTCTGGGCCGGCCC
>NW_007781781.1:0-2989 GCF_000696425.1 Galeopterus variegatus
TCCACAACAAAAAACAAACACTCAATTTTAAAAATGAGCAAAGAGTTGGAACAGACATTTCTCCAAAGAAAATATACAGATAGCCAATAAGCACGTGAAAAGATACTCAAAACCACCAATCATAAAGGAAATGCAAATCAAAACCACAATAAGATACCACATCAAACCCATTGAGAATGCTATTATTAAAGAGAAACAAAAACATAAAATATCAAGTCTTGGCAAAGATGTGGAGAAATTGGAACCCCATTGAATTGCTGATGGTGCAGCCACTGTGGAAAACAGTATAGCAGTTTCTCAAAAAATTAAACATAGAATTACCATATGATCCAGCAATTCCACTTCTAGGTGTATATGCAAAACAATTGAAAAAAGTAACTTGAATAGGTATTTTTATACCCCTGTACATAACAGCATTATTCACAATAGCCAAAAGGTGGAAACAACCTACATATTTATCAACTGATAAGTGGATAATCAAAATGTGCTATATACATATAATGTCATATTATTAAGCCTTAAAAAAGAATGAAATTTTGATACATGCTACAACCTGGATGAACCTTGAAAACACTATGCAAAGAGAAATAATCCAGTCACAAAAGGACAAATACTGTATGATTCTTACCTGTATGAGGTACCTAGAGTAGTAAAATTAACGAAAATGGAAAGTAGAATGGTGGTTGCCTGAAGCTGCGGCTGGAGAGTAGTGCGGAATGGAGAGTTGGTGTTTAATAGGTACAGAGTTTCAGTTTGGAAAGATAAAATGTTCCGGCGATGGGCCAACCCCATGGCTCACTTGGGAGAGTGTGGCACTGGGAGCGCTGTGCGGCTGCGGGTTCGGATCCTATATAGGGATGGCCTGTGCGCTCACTGGCTGAGCGCGGTGCGAGTGACACCAAGCCAAGGGTTACGATCCCCTTACCGTTAAAAAAAAAAAAAAAGTTCCGGAGCTGGATGGCTGTGGTGGTTGCACAACAATGTGAATATGTGAATGCCACTGAACTATCCACCAAAAAATAGTTAAAATGGTAAAATCTATGTTACATATATTTTACCACAAAAAATTTTTTTAAGCGTGCTTGCTATAAAAGTATTCAAACAATGCAGATATATATAAAACAAAAAAAGACATATATAAAGTAAACTTATTTTGATTTTTATAACTAAATCTTTTGTTCATCTGGCCTTATTTTGGTGTCAGAAATAAAGTGGGTCCAGCTTTTATCTTTTCTAGTCCCAGTATTATTATTTTAAAAATCCTTGGTTAGAACACAATCTTGTAACACCAAGGTCAGTTGTTCAGATCCCTGTACCCACCAGCTGCAAAAAAAAAAAAAAAGAAAAAAGAAAAATCCTTTTTTGCCCCCACTGATTTAAAATTCTTCTTTTTTCTTATACTAAATTCTTATCTATATAGCAGGTCCATTTCTAAATCTTCTATTTTGTTCCGTACTTCCATTGGCCAGTCAATTTCTTCCTGTCTCACACTTCATTTAAGGTATCAAACTTTATTTAAGGTATAACCTACATGCAGTAAAATGCACAAATCTGAAGGGTACAATTCAATGAGTTTTGACAAATGCATACATCCAGATAGCCCACACCACTATTAAGATATGGAACATTTTCATCACCCCAGAAAGATGCCTTGTACACCTTGTACACAGTCTCCATCCACAGAGGCAACGATTGTTCTATTTATTTCACCAGCGATTCATTTTGCCTGTTTTAAAAATTCATATAAATGGAATAATTCAGTACGTATTCTGTTGTGCCTGCTTTCTTTCATTCAGTACAAGGTTTTTGCAGTTCATCTACTAAATGATATAAATCATATTTTTATGATTCTTTGAATAATTAGGATTTGGCAATATTTTTAAGAGCTTTATTTTGGTCAACTTTCTCTACTATGTTAAATTTTGGTTAATTAAATTAATGCTGAATCCTTAACATGGTGGGTAATAGTTTATGTTGTCGTTCTTATTTATTTTCTTTCTTCTTTTGTTTCTTCTAGGTTTTATTACAGGCACCAAAATAAAAGTAGTTTATTTCTTTACAATTTATTGATTTTTAATATATTTACAGAGTTGTGCAACCATCACCATGATTTACTTTCAGAACATTCCATCATCTCAAAAAGAAACCTTGTACCCATTTATAGTCACTCTGCATTCTGATCTCTAGCCTTAGCAACCATTAATCTTCTGTCTGTCTCTTTGAATTTGCCTTTTCTGGACATCTCATATAAATGGAGTTACATAAGATGTGTTCTTTTGTGTCTGGTTATTTTCACTGAGCATAATATTTTTGAGGTCCATGCATGTTGTAACATGTATCAACACTCAGTTCCTTTTTATTGCCAAACAATATTACACTATATGGCTATACCACATTTTGCTTATCCAGTTGATGAGCATTTGGGATTTTTCTACTTTGTGGCTATTGTGAATAATGAGGCTAGCATGTTGTAACATGTATCAACACTCAGTTCCTTTTTATTGCCAAACAATATTACATTATATGGCTATACCACATTTTGTTTATCCAGTTGATGAGCATTTGGGATTTTTCTACTTTGTGGCTATTGTGAATAATGAGGCTATGAACATTTGAGCATAAGTCTTTGTTTTCATCTCTCCCAGATATATACTTAGAAGTATAATTTTTGAGTGATATGGTAACTATGTTTAACATTTTAAGAAACTGCCATCTGCTTTTCTAAAGTGGCTGAACCGTTTTACATTCCCCCCTGCAATGTATGGAAAAGTGTATTTTTTTTATTATTAGTTATGAGTATTCATGAAATACATCGCTGATTGTCACCCCTCGTGTCCAAGATGTGAAGGCCAGATTCACACTGGCAGCTTGCCCATTACCACAAATTGCATTTGTACCCCGTGTCCCCCACCCAACTATCCCCCACCCCCTACCACTACCCCCTTGGTCCCCTCCAACTCCACTTTGTATCCTAAGGTATGTTCTCTGC
>NW_007781782.1:0-769 GCF_000696425.1 Galeopterus variegatus
AATGCAAAAATGTAAACATTGATCTACATAATCATATACATAGATTAAGGGAAACTTCCTGAAACAGTATGAATTAGATCATTAAAAAATAGCAAAATTGCAGTTAATGGCTTATTTGCTGAAAGTAGGTATTTTAATTATTCTAGATAGTTTGAATTCATAAATAACTTATTAGTCACTCATATCCTGCCTTTTTTTTCTTTTTCTTTTCCTGTTCATAATCCTGGTGAGCCTCTGATATTTAGATCATAGTCTTCGTTGCTTCTTTATTTGAATTCTTACTCAGGAGGTCTGGAAAATGATATGGCCAGCCAGACTAGATGGAATTGTTACAGCTCACCATGAGGTTGTATAATCCTTTTTTTTTTTTCCAAAAATAAAGTACCCCCCCTAAAATATAATGCAGCATACTAGAAGAAAGAAGATTTTTTTTCCATTGTAGATGACATGAAAAGATACTGAATTATAGGAAAATCCTATACATATATTTCACTTCTTCTTGTTTCTGGGCTCTAAAGGAAAGATCATGACTAGCAGTCATGAGACCTGGGTTTGACTTTGGACTTAAACAAACAGATTTTCTTTGGCTACAATACTTCACCCTGCACAGTTCTCTGATTGCTGCCACCAAACTCCCCAGTGTCTCTCTTGCTGCCATCTTCCTCGCTTACCCATCCCCAGATTTGTCTGGCTTCTTTTATTCCTGGAATATACCAAGCTCTTTTTTGCCTCAGTGCCTTAGCACAGTATTTTCCTTCTTCACATTTTC
>NW_007781782.1:2766-2989 GCF_000696425.1 Galeopterus variegatus
TCAGCTCTGTGTTCACTATCACTTTAGATCTTTATCCTCTGTATTAACTGGTTATTATTACCTACTGATTATTTTTCCTTGTGATTAGAGTGCATTACCAAATCTCAACTCTTTTCAATGGAACATTCACTTTATCTTTTGGAGCAATGATAAATTCTGTTTCTCTTTTCCAAGATATTGGAAATAAAACCAAACAGTTTTGATTTTAATGAAAAGAAATTCT
>NW_007781783.1:0-772 GCF_000696425.1 Galeopterus variegatus
ATGCTTATCCATATTTATTTGTTCACATAGGTCTTGATTACTCGGTGTCCTATTATACACAGTTATTCAAGTTTTGGTTTGTAGCTTCTTAATATTCTAAAAATAACCTCAGTTTTTGAAAAAGCAGTGTAAAAACTTAAGACTTTATATAAGTGGATTTGTGAGTATTTGGAGGAGATTGAAAAACTGGACTGTATAAAAGTGATTGTTTCTGTAAGACAGAATTTCTTTGTTTTAGGGTACATGTGTATTTAGCATTTTTAAATGCTTCCAAACATTTTCAATAGGGATTCCGCCAAACTTCATGCCTGTCAGTAATGTTACCAAACTTCACGCCTGCCAGTAATGTTTGCAAGTGGTAGCTTCCACACATTCTAAAAATTATTGTTTTCATTTAATTTTATCCATTCTGATGTGTGTGCAGTGCTTTTGTATTGTGGATGTAATTTGTATTTTTTTTTTCTCAAATGTGTCTGATCACCTTTTGTTATCATTTGCTGTAAAATGCTTGTACAAGTTTTTGGGCTTTTTTACTTGTATTTTCTGTCAAAACCTCAATTATTTTACTGGCTAAGCCCTGTGGTGCTAATTTGAATGAATGTTGCAATAGTGCTTATTCTTGGTTTTTTTCCTAACCTTAGTGTGATGATAATCTATATTTCTGTATCAAATGTGGTATATAATGTGTCAATTTTATGCATATGTTATTTTTCAAATTAAGGACTCTTTTTCTATCCTTAGTTTACTAAATTTGTTTAAATTTATGAGTGGG
>NW_007781783.1:2222-2989 GCF_000696425.1 Galeopterus variegatus
TCTCTTTGCATTAATGCTTTTAAATGTAGAATTATGATCTTTTGAGTGGTATGTCCTCAGATAGAATTTCAACTTCCCATTGTTGTCTGTGTACGTGGAGTTTGAGAAGACAGAATCCATGAAAAAAACGAGTTGTGATTTCTAAGGAAATGTTGGAACCACAAATACAAGAATCAGTGTTATAGGAAGAAAGCCCTATTCCTGGTATGCGGAGATGATGATAAGGACTCTAAGCAGGAGGAATTTTGTACAAGATTGACAAAGTTACTGAGTCAACAGCCAGGAGGCATGGCAGATTTTTTTCTCTTTTTTCTTAAACTGTAGAAGAGCAGTGAAAAGAATGTGATGAGGTAGGAACAAATTTCAATCACACAGGAGCACAGCGATGTCAGAAAACTGCCAACAGCGTGTATATGTGGGAATAGTGCTGTTTTGCAGGCGATACACAATTTAAAACCTTAATATAATGTAGGCAGAACAGATGGAGATAACAGGAGCTGCTTAGAGTCACGTAACAGCGTTTTATGTGAGTAGTTTACCCAGAACTAGTGACCAACGTTAGCCTTTGTCTTTTCTTTTATAATTTTTAGTATGATTTATGTTGAAAGAGAAGAAATAAATATAAATGCAAAGTGTTTGCAATGAAAGACAAAATTTATTGAAAAACAAACGAACTTTTTTCCATCAAAGCTGTTAATCTACAACAAATGGAGAAGTAATACAATATCAAATGTAAACATTTTTATAAATTGTGATTTATACGTGAC
>NW_007781784.1:0-284 GCF_000696425.1 Galeopterus variegatus
CATACCTTCTGGATTATGTTTTTATAAGGAAGTTGCTTGTCCTTCATTCTCTTTTCCTTTCCTTCCTTTCCTTGGCTTGTGTGGTGCTCTGGCTAGGCTAAGGACTGGAATCCTGCTCACAGCACCAATTGTCTAGCTTTTAACCCTGTTCGTGATGCCAATTGTAAAGCTACTCAACCACGCCAGATGTCAGGATCTTTTACCCGCCGGTTATCCTGCCAAATGGGCTGATTGTTGAGCTAGGGCTGGGTCTGGAGCTCCCAGACCCCTCAAGCCCATTCACA
>NW_007781784.1:2289-2989 GCF_000696425.1 Galeopterus variegatus
AGGGAGCAGTTTGCCAAGGGCAATGACACCTCAGGTCTGCCCTCCAGGACAACTCAGTCCTTCTAGGATGGGAGGGGCGCTTGCTCTCCCAAACTTCTCAAACACTCTCAGGGCCTGTGATGGGTGGGGCACCCTTCCAGACTCCTCAAATGCCTTCAGGGCATTTTCCCCATTGTCCTGGTTTTTAGCATCTGTCTGCCTCATAATCAAGATAATGCCTTTAGCAAACAGTTTATCTGCTTCACCCTTGCATTTTTTTGTCTCCTGCTCCCCGCTTTTACATTCTGGCTTTTGAATTACTTCAATCAGCTCGACTTACACCAGCTATTCACTCAGTCTCAGGCAGTTCAGCAGCATTAGCCCACACAGTTCAAACAGCTGCATTTGCCCAGTCCATCAAGGAGTGGCTGCCCTGTCCCTGTGCACATCTGCGGCTCTTTCTGCAGCTGCTGCCTCAGAGACAGGCGCGTAGTAATGAAGACTAACTTTTTCACCTTTTCACCAGGTGAAAACATACTTGAAATTCTGCAGCTGCACCCATCCTCAGGTCATCCGCCCATCTGCATGTGGCACTCTTTTCTCAGGTTTTATGGCACCCAGACAGCCATCAGGTTTAAGTGGCATCCTCCAAGCCTTTTGCCTTCAGACAAACGCAACATGCATTTACTACACAGTCTCTCAAGCACGTTACACCATCCAC
>NW_007781785.1:0-2989 GCF_000696425.1 Galeopterus variegatus
GTGGTGGAAGGAGGGTCTCTGAAATAAGTGGCTGTGGCTCCTCACATGAGATGAACTAAGAGCTGGCAGATGTTTAAGGTGCGTGCATGTGCATGTTCTATAGATTCCTATGTAGTTCAGCTCAGCTGGGTGCAGTTGTCTGTATTCACCTAATATTTCTCAGGGAGAAAATCTTGCATAAGCAAATGTAAAATTTCCATTATCCTCAAACTGTTCCCTAATAGATTTGTTGGGACAAATAATTTGTTGGAACAAATTCACATTTTCAAAATAAGTGTTCTAGCAGAACTGACCATAGCCAATTTATTTTTAATCTTTCCTTATTTATTCAGACTGGACCAAAAGGATTGAGTACCAGCCTGGCTCGGGAAGCATGCCCCTGTTCCCCAGCATCCACCTGGAGACGTGTGATGGAGCTGTGTCATCCCTGCAGATCACCGCAGAGCTGCAGACCAATTACATCGGGAAGGGTTGTGACCGCGAGACCTATTCTGAGAAATCCCTTCAGAAACTATGTGGTAGGTTTTTTCCTGTTGGAATTTGTGAAATAAATTGCTTTTAAATAACACATACAAACAAAGTATATCTTATTACATTAGGAAATAATCAACCATCTCCAGCTGCCTCAGTATTTGTACCTCCTGGACGGATATTACGCTTACTTACAGCAGGAAGGTTGGAAGGCCCAGCTTTTGGCATCAGACACACCTGATTCAGACTATACCAAGGAGTGACACAGCAAAGATTCTGTTCTTCATTGGCAAAACAGGGGTTAAATGGCACAATGTGTGTGAAAGCACTTAGGAAAAGGCCCAAAGAAAGACGAGTTCCCTCCTGCCTTGCTGGTTTCAGTCACTTAGGAGGTTGGTCTCTTCCCCACAGGCCAGCTACATAATTGTGAGGCTTAGTGCAAATAAAAATGTGGGACCCTTGTTCAAAAATTATTAAGAACTTTAAGATAATGACAACAAAGCATTAAACCAAGTGCCCACGACTAGTCATGGGCCCCATGCGACCACTCCGGTCACATGCCTGCACAGCTGGGCCTGGCCACAGAACAGGAGAGCTTGGCGTGGGGCGGAGGGGCAGATGAGGACATTCACGTGTCAGAGAGGGAGGGCAGTGAAAGGAGGAAGTGCCGCCGCAGAGGGGGGCAGGATGCACAGCCAGTGTCCCAGCAGCTGGGACACAAAGCCGGTGCAGGAGGCGCAGCCTCACTGAGCACCTACTGTGCACCCTGCTAGGCTGCATGCACTACTTGTGTAGTTCCCCCGTCTTCCCTGCGAGGAGGGTGCTATTCACCCAGGTTTAGAGATGAATATGTGAGGCCCAGAGAAGAGAAATGACTTGCTTAAGGTCACACCGACAGACAGTGACAGAGTCAGAATACAAAGGTGGGTCTATCCAAATGGTGGGCTCTTCAGCTCAACCAGGCCTCTTGAGAAAGGATGTAGCTCTGCAGTGAGCGTGTGGCATGAGATGATGGGCACCTCGTGGCGGGGCAGCCCTACATGTTTGGCAACCATCACACCCTGTGTATAGTTCATTTCTTTCTTGTTCTCTCCAAGACTGCAGGAATTCATGTGTAACTCTCCAGCCATGCTGTGAGGAGCTTAGAAAAGGGCTTCATCTCACAGGGGGCCTGTACTGGGGGTAACTGTGTCTCCTCCAAAGGACAGGGAGGATCCTGAATGCACAGTCTAGCCTGCCATCCCCCAGGGTGCGTACCTCCACTACTATCTGTGGGGCAGTTTTCCTCCCTCAACATTCACATGCATACAGACACACACACCCATGCATGTGCATACACAGACACACATACAGACACACACATACATATATACATGCATGCATGCACACACACAGATATGCAGATACACGTGTACCCACACACATGTGTGCACACAGATACACAGACACATGCACACATATAGAGTGTATTAGTCCATTTTGTGTTGCTATAACAAAGTACACTGAACTAGGTGATTTATAAAGAAAATGAAATTTATTGCTTACAGTTTCTGAGGCTGAGAAGTCCAAAGTCCATCTGGTGGTGGGGTCGGTGACCCAGGGATCTCACATTGCAAGATGGTGGAAGCAGAAAGAGCAGAGAGAGCAAAAGGCAGACTCTCCTCTTCTTTTAAAGCCCTCAGAACCACACCCCTCACCACCATTTTTAATCCATTCACTACTGCATGGTCCTACAATCCAATCACCTCTTCAAGGCTCCATCTTTCAATTACCATAACAAAATTTCCCATCCTCTTAACAGTCACAGTGGGGGCTAAGTTTCTAATACATATGACATACGTATATACACATGCACACATGCAGATACACAGACACACACACACACACACACACATATACACATGCATACCTGCACACACGACCCTTTACCCACACTGCTCTTGCCCAAAAAGCCAAGTGAAAATTTTAGAACTGAATGTGAAATAAACCCTGCTTAGGTACCATCATATTCCATTTATCATGTCACCCAGCTGGCAGGGAAAGCCTGTGGGAATGCACACCTCTCTGAAATGATGCGGTAGATCGGGAAAAACACCACAACTTCAATATTCCAAACAGCTCTTGCAAAAATGGATATAAGGGGCCCGCGATATTCAGTAAACTGCCTCCGGTCCTCTCCTTCACTCTGCGTGCACAGAAGCCATCTAAGACGACTACTTACTTTGAATGAATATCCCATTTTTCTCCCTGTGCACCTGAATTATTAGTCAACTCGACCCCATGCCTCTGTGGGTTAGAGTCATTTCCTAAACTCCTCCAGGTTAGAAGGAGATGATGGAACCAGCCTTTTAAAGATCAGATGTGCCCAAGGGCACGTGCTTGTGACTTGATTTTGAATGTTGCTGAGGAGAGATGGGGAGATGTAGAGGGTGAAAAGGATTTTCTGAGGAAAGAAACTTTAGAGAAAAATTGCATCTGGTGTGTTAACACATCTCATTCCATCTGGGCTGCCAGCATT
>NW_007781786.1:0-2989 GCF_000696425.1 Galeopterus variegatus
TCTCAAACTAGTTTGCATTGTGGATAATGGAGAGATGAGCAGAGGGTCGAGATGAAAGACCGTACAATAAAAAGGAGGGAGCCAGCCAGTCAGCCAGAGAGACTGACTGATAATCTTCTAGCATTTGGGTTCTGTAAGATTTTAAATACCTCTGTTTCGTGAGATACCATGAGGTGTATCTGCGTCTTACTATCCATGTGTCCCCGACTGAGACAAAGATTAGGAACAACTAAGCTTGAAGTTTCAGGGTCACGAAAAGCTGTTTGTAAAGAAATGCTAGTATGCTTTGCTGTTTGGAAGGAGTGTACACATTTTGCAGTGTTTACCCTTATATTGTAAACTGCTTTATTTATGTGACAAAAGCTACAGTTGACCAATATCTTAATTCCAAATCAATACAAGGAACTAAAAACAAGGCTAATCAATTCACTCTCATCTTCTCTGCTTTAGTTTCATTTCTCCTTGATTTCAAACACACTTAAATTAATAAGTAATCAATTATTGTATGCACTGCTGTGCACTTACGAGTTTGTATCTTAAATCCTACTTTTATCAACTTAGTTTATTTTCCTTTTTTATTTCTAGAGTTTCGATTTAGTGCTTTTAAATGTACATGTTCTTTATTCATGGACTATCTCTTTTTAAAATATATTTTCTATTTGTACTTTTAGCTCTTTAAACATCTTAACACGTTTATTTTGTAGACTTTTAGATTGTTTAGTAATTCCTCACTTTTAGTATGCTGATATTCGTGTTACTTCCAGAGGCTCTCCTCAACAATGGTAAATTTCTTCCCATTATGTGTGATTTTTAATGGCAAGCTCATCTTTGAGGGGGAGCATGGGTTAGGATATGTTACTACATCAGCCAGGGTCCCAGAAGCTTCACAATTTGAAGCAATACCATGGAATAGGAGTGTCCCAACTTACCTGGGATATAAATTCAAATCTCCATTACCTAGAACTGTGGTTTTATTATCACTTTGAGATTTCATTTCCACTACCAGATAACCTTGCTCCAATGACTAACATTAATTGGACTAACAAGGACCCATGATCCAAGCTGAGCCAATCATATTCTCACTTTCAAATTTGAAACTAAGATACACAGAAACTAAAGGCAGTAAATGTCAGATGCTGTCATAGTTTCCCAACTCTATGAGACCTCACCATTATAGAGTTCTATAGCTGGATTTCCAAAGCTTGAGTGTTTTCTCTAATAGCTAAAGACATCTTTGGCCATGGTCATGGCAGGCCAGAAGCACTAGACAATCAGTGTCCTCAGAAAGAGCTGCTGATCAATGACTTACAGAAGTTGCTGTATAAACATCCCATCTTCTTTGCCCTTTGGCTGGGATGACTCTGAGGCACGTATTTTATAGTGATTCCCAGAGTTTCTCAGCAAGGCTAAGTTCCAATTACCCGCAGTGGTAATTGGCTTGATAATACACACTTTATTGGTTGTCTTCTCTTTCCTGTCTTACTTCCCCACACCCTTAGGTATTTCCTGGGATGATCTCCCAAATAAAATAGTTGCACTCAGATACCTGTCTCAGAATCCAGTTTTAAGGAAACTTAAGACAGAACTAATAGGTCTGGTAAATTTCAGATTAGTGTTGGGTCATAGCAACCCAAAGCCACACAAGTTCAAGTTCAAGATCTGGGGGTAAATAAAATCAAAATAAAAACAAAAACTTCTCAAACTAGTTTGCATTGTGGATAATGGAGAGATGAGCAGAGGGTCGAGATGAAAGACCGTACAATAAAAAGGAGGGAGCCAGCCAGTCAGCCAGAGAGACTGACTGATAATCTTCTAGCATTTGGGTTCTGTAAGATTTTAAATACCTCTGTTTCGTGAGATACCATGAGGTGTATCTGCGTCTTACTATCCATGTGTCCCCGACTGAGACAAAGATTAGGAACAACTAAGCTTGAAGTTTCAGGGTCACGAAAAGCTGTTTGTAAAGAAATGCTAGTATGCTTTGCTGTTTGGAAGGAGTGTACACATTTTGCAGTGTTTACCCTTATATTGTAAACTGCTTTATTTATGTGACAAAAGCTACAGTTGACCAATATCTTAATTCCAAATCAATACAAGGAACTAAAAACAAGGCTAATCAATTCACTCTCATCTTCTCTGCTTTAGTTTCATTTCTCCTTGATTTCAAACACACTTAAATTAATAAGTAATCAATTATTGTATGCACTGCTGTGCACTTACGAGTTTGTATCTTAAATCCTACTTTTATCAACTTAGTTTATTTTCCTTTTTTATTTCTAGAGTTTCGATTTAGTGCTTTTAAATGTACATGTTCTTTATTCATGGACTATCTCTTTTTAAAATATATTTTCTATTTGTACTTTTAGCTCTTTAAACATCTTAACACGTTTATTTTGTAGACTTTTAGATTGTTTAGTAATTCCTCACTTTTAGTATGCTGATATTCGTGTTACTTCCAGAGGCTCTCCTCAACAATGGTAAATTTCTTCCCATTATGTGTGATTTTTAATGGCAAGCTCATCTTTGAGGGGGAGCATGGGTTAGGATATGTTACTACATCAGCCAGGGTCCCAGAAGATTCACAATTTGAAGCAATACCATGGAATAGGAGTGTCCCAACTTACCTGGGATATAAATTCAAATCTCCATTACCTAAAACTGTGGTTTTATTATCACTTTGAGATTTCATTTCCACCGAGAGCCCCGGATAGAATAGAAACTTTTATTATCATTTTTCTAAGCCACAGAGAGAATTTTTCTAGTACTCTCTTCATTAAAATAGGCGATTAATGAATGTCATTTATCATGATATGCTTAAGAGGGCAGACCTTCATAAGTGATAGACCATTTGATTAACACCTATATTTACGTAACATTTATTTAGCTCCTCAAGGTCAGAGATAATGATCTTACTTTCTATATGCATAAAAATAATTATAACCAAGTAAGGAACATTATGTTTTGGACATTATTCTGAGTATGTCAAATA
>NW_007781787.1:0-460 GCF_000696425.1 Galeopterus variegatus
GTTGGTTTCTCTGTAAGCCATGAGATTTAGGGAGAACTGCTGACATTAATTTCTATGTGTACAAAACAGTTTTTGGGTGATGAGAGAGTTATGAAATACCTTCTTGTAATCAGTGTGAGCCCATGTGAGGCTGGAACCAGGTAGGCATATCCCTTCCCAATTCCACAATCAGTAATATCTCCTTGGTAGCTGGAAATCAGCCACAGTAGGAGTATTTACACCACTAGAATTGGCAAACCATGTAAATGAGAGCTTTATTTTATTTTTGAGAGTGGGCTGTTAAACATTCAACAGTGTAACACTGGCAAGAATTCAGAATGGGAGAATGTTAAAGCTGTTAAAGCAGCCCTTACAGATTATACATGATGGGACCTCAGATCAAATAGGACACCCATAAATATCCCAAAATGTCATTGACATACAGAACTAATGCTCATCAATATTATTCTTCTGTTTGTGA
>NW_007781787.1:2235-2989 GCF_000696425.1 Galeopterus variegatus
ACATGTTGATGGGGCATGAAGAGCAGAAAGTGGCAGATACTCTGGATGTGCTTTAGAGGGTAGGAGGTAAATTCTACAATGTTTTAGGGTCCTTCCCTGCTGGTGATTTTTTATAGATCCAGTAATCTGGGGTGGGCCAGGTCATTCGCTCTAAAGTAAAACACATGTTATGACACCTTGGTGTTTCCACCATTAGGGAAGAAGCCAGGCTTGTTATGCTGATAAGGATTTGAGGACAGCATACATTATATTTGGAAATACTCTATTGGCCCATTTATCAGGTGACTTGCAGGACTAACAGTCTTGAATACATTCAGAGCAACAGAGGCTCTGTAGCAGGTCCAGGCTGTGGTACAAACAGCCTGTCACTTGGGTCGTGTAACTCACTCTCTCCCATGCTGCTGGAAACATCCATGGTGGATACAGATACATGAGGACTCTCTGGCTGGTCCCAATTTGAGGACTGCAGCACCCCTACCTAGAGTTCTGGACCAAAGCCATGCTGCCTACAGCAGAGGACCATGTGCAAAGCATGTGTTGGCATTGTTCGGGGTCTTGGTGGAGACTGAGTGTCTGCCCATGGGAAGAGAGCTGCTCATCAGGAGCTAGCTGATTATGGCTGACAGCATCACATGGTTGGACAGGCACAGCAACAATTCTCAGGGGAGCAAAAAGAAATTCTCCAGAGCATGAAGATGACGACTGTAAGTTGCAGCCTGGGGGCCAATTGCAGCAATGGGAACTGCAGGTCATC
>NW_007781788.1:0-1371 GCF_000696425.1 Galeopterus variegatus
GATGAATGAATTTTCCTTGTATATTAATTATCTGTTACTGATCTCTGACTACAATTTCATGGGAGACCCTAAGTCAGAATTGCCTAGCCAAGCCATTCCCAAAATTCTGACCCAAAGAAACTGTGAGAGACAATAAATGTATAAGTGTGAAGTTTGGTGATATTACAGTATAAAGACTTTCATATACTTGAAGACTGTTCATCAGTAAATCACCCTACATTCTTTTTTTTCAGAAAAGGAGTGAAGTACTTTAGAAGACAAAGGTCAATCAGGCCATCATAACCAAGTTTCCTCAGTCAAATATAAAAAGGATGTATTTATTTTGTTTTTATAATTGTAATAGTTTATTATGCTCATTATAAAAATCAAAACAATGCAGAAAGGTAATCAGAAGAAAGTTGTAAAAGTCATCCCAAATTCTGCTGCATTTTGGTGGCTCTCCTTCTGAAATCTGTTTATGGATGTAAATACACACGCACCCACACACAGACACACACACCCCCGTATCTCTTTTCTGTGGAATCATACTATTCACATGTATTTTTCAACTTTTTTTAGCCTGTGCTCTTTTTTGATTTAACAGAAAAACGAATGTCCACCTGGTGTGCGATTTGAATTTTCACAGTAAATTAGATTACATGATGGGCTAGCTGGTTAGCTCAGTTGGTTAGTGCATGGTGCTGATAACACTAAGGACTGGCCAGATGCATAAAAACAAAATATAATAAAATTATTGACCAAAACCAATTTTAGACTGAAGTAATTTAAGAAGAGGAAACATTTTAGTTTAATCTTAAAAGAATTTTTACATGGCATTGGCTTGTTTCCTATAAGCCTATGTATTCTAGGTAATACAGAAGATAGAACATAGTTTAAATTGCTCAGTATTTCATTGGAGGAGAAGCTGAGTGCTGCTTCAGAGAAAGATACCTGCTGATGGCAGCTTTCCTCTGTTGTCTTGTATAGTTCAGTTCTTAGCCCTAAACTTGTATATTCCTCTCAGCAACACAGAAGCCCTGCAGCTAACTGGAGATTATCCATTTTGACTAGAGTGTGCTCTTGGGAGTACTACACCCCCTTATTAGCCTCCCCATTCCCACTTCAAGTAAGTGAACTACTTCCCAATATTATACAGAACTCTCTCTTAGGTGACTTTTGGTAAAATTTTCTTCTGTCTTTTCTGCGATGTTTTAGGAGCCCTTATAGAGTGGTTAGCCCACCCATTAACCTGGCTCTGTTTCCTTAGAAGATTTGGCTATTATCAGGGCTGTCCTGTGGCTCACTTGGGAGAGTATGGTGCTGATGGCACTAAGGCCATGGGTTCGGATCCCTATATAGGGATGGCTGGTTGGCTCACTTGGGAGAGTGTGG
>NW_007781788.1:2167-2989 GCF_000696425.1 Galeopterus variegatus
TCTATTTCTATTTTACCTTTTACAGTCTCTTTTTCCATACGGTAGACAGAGCGATCTTTTAAAAACATAGAATCAGATAATATTACTCTTCTGCTTAAAACTCTCCTTTGTGCTTGGCATAAAAGCTGGATTAATTGCCACTGCCTACAAGGCCATGTGTGATCTGTTGCTTGCTTACCCCTTGTCCTAATCTTTTGCTATTCTCTCCCTCATTCACTGTGCTCCAGCTGCGTTGTCCAGATATATCAGGATTTCTTCCCCAGATATATCAAGACTGTTCGTGCTTTCACGCCTTTGCGCCAGCCGTTTCCTCTGCGTGGAATGCTCTTTCCCAGAACTTCGCATGGTTGGCCCCTTCATATTGTTCAGGTTTTGGATTTTACCTCTTCCAGAGGTCTTCCCTGATCTTCTAATGTACAGTAGCTCCAGTTTTATTGCAGCACCCTGTTTTATTTTCTTTATAACATTTAGTAATCTTAAGCCATCTTTATATATTTGTCTCTTGTTGACCGTTTCTTCTTCCCTCACTAGAATTTAAGTACCATGAGACCTTAGATCTTGTCTCCCTTGTCCACCCTGTATTCCTGACACCCAGAACAATGCTCAATAAATCTTATCAAAAGAAAAAAGTTAGTAAATGAATTACTCATATGGAGAAATGTACTTTTTGACCATCTGAGATTGCTAGAACCAGCTGTTGATGTGGTAAGGGAGGAAGGTGAAATGGCAAGGCACAAAAACACTTTCCCAGTCCTGCTTAAAGCATAAAGTAGATAGCATAAGGTGTGGCCCAGCAGTGAATGTTTCCATTCAGAAACAAAA
>NW_007781789.1:0-618 GCF_000696425.1 Galeopterus variegatus
GTCTTTTCCCTTTCTTTAACGCCTGCTGTGGCTTTTGCCACATGGTAAAATGAATGGGGCCAGCCCCGTGGCGCACTCGGGAGAGTGCGGCGCTGGGAGCGCAGCGGCACTCCCGCCACGGGTTCGGATCCTATATAGGGATGGCTGGTGCACTCACTGGCTGAGCACAGTGCGGGCGACACCAAACCAAGGGTTGCAATCCCCTTACCGGTCACAAAAAGGACAAAAAAAAAAAAAGAATGAATGAATGCACGAACGAATGAATGGAGTGGATGTAATTTTTACAAGGGCAGGGATTTTTGTCTGTTTTGTTCACTGAAATAAATATCGCAAGTGCTTAGAACAGTACTTATTACATAGAGAGCTTTAATGAATAATTATTGAAATGATTCATAAATGAGTGCTTTAGTTTACACAAGCTAATAGAAATGAAAGAATGGGCCTACTGGTATTTCTCAGCATTACAGTATAAATTTTTCATAATGACAACAATATTGTCAGTCTCCTGAGTAGATTAAGATTGAGATCCCTGTTTGATATTTCTGTTATTGAATAGTTTGGGGTTTAGTGGTATAGACCTAAGGTATTCTAATAGAGGAAAATCAGTAATATTGCAAG
>NW_007781789.1:2654-2989 GCF_000696425.1 Galeopterus variegatus
TGAGGAACATTGTTTCTATGCCTAATTTGTTGAGTTTTTATCATGAAAGAATGTTGAATTTTTTCAAATGCTTTTTCTGCACCTACTGAGATAATCATGTAGTTTTGTCCTTCATTCTGTTAATATGGTAAATCATGTTTTTTGATTTGCATGTGTTGAATCGTCCTTGCATCCCAGGGATAAATCCCACTTGATTAGGGTGAATGAGATTTTCAATGTGCTGTTGAATTTGATTGCAAGTATTATGCTGAGGGTTTTTGCATCTAAGTTCATCAAGGATATTGGCCTGTTAATTTTTTTTTTTTTTTTCTTCTTATAGTATCCTTGACTGGTTT
>NW_007781790.1:0-501 GCF_000696425.1 Galeopterus variegatus
GGCCGGCCCGACATGGAGGTTTTTGGCATACTCCTTGGTGCTGGTGGTATGCCTGGTTTTGGAGGGGCCTGGTCCCTGCCTCTATGCCTCAGGGCCCTGGCCTCCCAAGGTGTAGGCGGTGTTAGTGGTTGTGGGAGGGGGGGTCCTGTCCCAGTTTGGTGACTCAGGTCCTTGGGCAGGCACCAAGGCATGGGCATGGGTGTGTTAGGGTGAGTCTGGTCCCCAGCTCAATGCCTCAGTTACCCGGGAGGGCCCTGAGATGTGGGCAGTGTGCCTGGTTGTGGAGAGGTACAGTCCCTGCCTCTGTGCCTCAGGGCACTGGGTGGGCCCTGAGATGTGGGCAGTGTGCCTGATTGTGGGAAGGGTAGTCTGGTCCCCAGCTCAATGCCTCAGGTCTTTGGGCAGGCCCCGAGGTGCTGGCAGTGTGCCTGGCTGTGGGTGGTGTTTTGGTTCTCAGATCCATGCCTCAGGTCCCCTGGTGGGCCCCTAGATCCTGGTGGT
>NW_007781790.1:2546-2989 GCF_000696425.1 Galeopterus variegatus
ATTGATGAAAGCCTACAAGATCTATGGGACAACCTTAAGTGTACAAACATCCATATCATGGCTGTTCCAGAAGGGGAAGAGAAGAGAAAAGGAATTGAAAACCTATTTAAGATAATAGTAGATGAAAATTTCCCACGTATTGGGAGAAATATGAACTTCCAGATCCAATAGGCTCAAAGATCCCCAGATTTAATTCCAAAAGGTCCTCTGGGGCCGGCCTGGTGGCGCACTGGAGAGTGCGCTGCTTGGGGGCGCGGCGGCACTCCCGCCGAGGGTTCAGATCCCATGTGGAGACCGGTTCCCGCTCACTGGCTGAGCGAGGTGCGGGTGCAGCACCGAGGGTTGTAATCCCGTTACCGGTCAGTAAAAAAAGACAAAAAGGAAAAAAAAAAAGGTCCTCTGTAGGGCATATTGTAGTCAAATTTTAAAAAATCAAAGACAGA
>NW_007781791.1:0-1198 GCF_000696425.1 Galeopterus variegatus
AGAATTCCTTGGAGACTTTTTATTGACTCTTCTCTGAAAGAACAACGGTGAGCAGCCATTCCCGGGCCATCGTCACGGGTCAGGAGTGTGTCTGCTTGCTCTCGGGGCTCTGCTGGGTCACAGGATTGTCTCTAGTGCTGTCCTCCTGCAGCTCGGGTTCCTTCAGCAGCAGCTTGCCCTGCACCTGGAGCTCCTCCTCTTTCTCCTCCTCCTCGTCCTCCTCCTCTTCCTCGTCCTCCTCCTCCTCCTCACCCTCTGATGACAGGGAGAAGTTGTCCTGACTCACACAGGCCATAAGCTTCTTCATAGAGGATTCATGGCCCCGGCCGTGGCCCGTGCTGTGGCCTGTGCCGTGGCCTGTGCTGTGGCCTGTGGCATGGCCCGTGTCGAGCTTGGCACAGTGGGAACCCATTGCCCACTTTGCCTGTCTCTCCTGACTGGGAGGGAAGGTGGCTGGGGGGCGCACGTGGAGAGGCTGTGAGGGTGGGAGGCAGGGAGCTGACATCACAATTGCACTCCTGGAACCCACCCCCACTCGGGTTCCTGAGTTTGAGCCGACACCTGACTCAAACCTCAGCCAGCAGCAGCTACCACTACCTACAGGATGCCGCCTGCCCTGCTGTGTGCCTCCTTAGTCCTCCTTGTAGCTGGGATGAGAGTTGCAGATAGAATTTCTGGGAGCAGGAGGAGCACATACAGACCCCTCCCCACATCCCAGAAATACCCAGCCAAAGAGAGCTGTTGACAGTTTGTGAGATGTGGTCAGAATAGTTGCTGCCTTTGGGTGGGGCATGGGGGCCTTCTGGAGACGCTGGAAGTGATGGGTTTCTTGACCTGCTTACACTTGGTAGTGATTCATTGAGCTGTGTACCTAAAATTTGTGCAGCCAGTATAAGCTGTACCTCCATAAAACTAAAGAACCCTTATAACTCTTTCCTTCGGGGCCTGAAAGTATGATCCTCTGAAACCTTCTTGAAAGGCAGTAGCTCCTAAGCTTTTGGGAGTCACAGGTCTCGGAGAATATCATGTAACTGCTTTTTGGCAAGACTTCACATGCCCATACAGCACAGAAAGGGGAGGGGAGTTAAGGACCACTGTTGTAAGGAAATTTTGTCATTTGTGAGCACTGGGAATCCATTTTCCAACACCATAAATCAGATCTTGCCAATTTTCTGCCCCCAATCCTCAGTGGTCATGG
>NW_007781791.1:1637-2988 GCF_000696425.1 Galeopterus variegatus
TTTTCCAACACCATAAATCAGATCTTGCCAATTTTCTGCCCCCAATCCTCAGTGGTCATGGAGGTTTGAATAATGTCCCTGCAAGATATCCAGGTCCTAATCCCAGAGCCCGCAAATATTACTAAGGATCTTGAGATGAGGAGATTATCCTGGACAATCTGGATAGGCCCTAAATGCAATCACAAGGTTCCCTATCTGAGGGAGGGAGATTCCAGGTAGGAGATGCACTAATGCAACCACAAGCCAAGAAGTGTGGGCAGCCACCAGAAGCCAAGAGGCTAGGAGCAGGTCTTCCCCAGTGCCTCCAGAGGGAGCGCAGCCCAGAGTAATTCGCTGGCTGACAGGACCTCACGAAATCTGGCCCCTCCCCCATATCTATCTCCCACCCCTTGACCTCTGCTCCCTCCCTGATGACCTTGTCTTTCTGGAGCACACCAGACCTGCTTTCCACCCCAGGGCTTTTTGCCCCCACTGTTCTGCTCCCATAATTCATACTTGCCCCAACCACCCAACACTCGAGACCAGGGACTTGTGTTTAAAATGTACAGCTGGCCGGTAGATAACACCACGGTCCAGGGTTCGATCCCCTTACCAACCAGCCAGCCATCAAAAAAATAAAACTGTGGCACATAATAGGCCCTTGAAAGGTAGCCACAAGGTGACTTGGCATGTTTGTGACCAGGTCAGGCTTAATCTGTGGACAGGGAAGACAGAGGTAACTTATTAGCCCCCTTCATCTCACTCTCATGGAGTGGGATAAGTTCTTCAGGTTGAGAGCCTCGTCTTGATTAGAGACTCTTGGAGATGGGCAGAGGTGGGGGGAGGTCAAGACAGAATAGTGTGGCCTTTGGCACCATGAAAGGACACACGACGGAGGACACAAGTATCACAGGGTAACACACCAGGCACAGTGCCTGTCGCCTGCAAGCATGCAAGGGTTTCAGAGCCCCCCGGCCCCTCCCTGGCCTCCCTGGAGGAAGGGTTGTGTCTAGCCCACCTGGGAGGGAAGCCAGGTTCGTGCTGTTTGCATAAAGGAAACCGACAGGCTATCGAGTTTCTTGTCAAGCTTTATTTGGCAGGTGACTTTTGCTCATTTTACTCAGATCTTGTGGGCTCTTTGGCAACTCAGAGCTTTGGCATCCAACGTGGGGGTGTCGCTATGGTGTTTCTTGGGCAGGTGTCTTTTTCTTAACTTTCAGCCAGGGGTGATGGTCCCAGGAAGTAGTTTAGTACCTTCTGTATCTTCTTCTGCAGACTTTTGGAAAAGAAAATTCTGATTGAGGGGGCACCTTGGGAATCTGGGGGACGGGGGGAGTGGAGTCTTTCCCTTTGGCTAAAGACGGTTTTTAGA
>NW_007781792.1:0-478 GCF_000696425.1 Galeopterus variegatus
TGAGTTCAATCACCAATGGCCAATGATTTTATCAATCATACTTCTGCAATAAAGTCTCCATAAAAAACCCTAAATAACTGGTTTCAAGGAGCTTCTGGGCTGGTGAACACATTGAGGTGCTGGGAAGGAGGCGCACCCCTAGAGGTGGTGGACGTTCTGTGCCCCTTCCCCACACCTTGCCCTATGCATCTCTTTCATTTAGAGGTTCCTGACTTGTATCCTTTATAATAAACCAGTAATAGTAGGTAAAGCACTTTCCAGTGTTCTGTGGGTTGTTCTAGCAAATTATCAAACTGAAGGGAGAAGACTTGGGAACTCAATATGTAGTCACTGGGCAGAAATGTGAGTAGTCTGCACCCCATTTGCAGCTGGCATCTAAAGTTCTTAACTTGAGGGATCTGGGCTAACTCCAATCATTCGTGTCAGAATTGAACTGAATTATTGGATACCTGGTTTGTGTCAGAGAATTAGAGTATTG
>NW_007781792.1:2610-2988 GCF_000696425.1 Galeopterus variegatus
CCTTCAAATTGTATCTACCAGGGTTAACCTTGGGGCAGCAACAAGAGTTCAAGGAAAGAGCGCACATGGGCTTTGGCATCCGTTAGAAGTGGGTTTGAGCTATAGGTTAAGAACTTACTGCCTATGTGAGCATAGGAAACTTACTAATTATTTCTGGGCCAATTTTTAATTTATAAAATAAGGGAAATAATACCTATATCATGAGACTTGTTCTGGGATATCTGAGATGAAGTCAACCCCTAGACCTGTACCTGATATGCAATACGTTACACTTTTCAAACTATTAACACTGATGGGTGTAGGCTCAGCTCAGAAATGGGTAGGTACTGAAAATAATTGGGTCCTGGCATCAGAAGGGCTGCCATTCTGAATGTGACT
>NW_007781793.1:0-425 GCF_000696425.1 Galeopterus variegatus
GTTGATGTGAACTCTAAAACATCATGGAATGTATATAGATTCAGACCAGGAAGTAAAAAAGAAAGTAGAATTTGGGAAGTTATCTGTAAAACACCATCCTGATTAGAGAAGATCACTAAGTACCCTGGTACCTTAGTGAAGAGTGCTTTACTTTCTCTCTTTATTTGATCTTCTCCATAACTTTTTGAGGTTGACAGTATTATTAATAACTTATAGATAAGGAAGTTAAAGTACAGAGAGATTTTGCATATTTTCCAAGATTGCACAGCTGGACAATCCAATGATGGAGCCAGGAATCAAACCAATGCAGTCTGACATCAGAACCTATACTCTTATCAAAAACTTATGATGCTTTCTCTCTGGAAAACTATGAGTGGTTAAAGAATACTAATTGAAGACATAGGTCAAAAATAGAATCTATTTGC
>NW_007781793.1:2432-2988 GCF_000696425.1 Galeopterus variegatus
TTTTTTCACTGATTTTCACTTTTAAAAATATTACATTAAAATATTTATTTTGTTTACTGAAGTTTGTGGTGCCACCTTAACTTGTGTGCTTGAGCCACTGCCTCACTATCCTCACCCTAGTCTGGGACTTGACTCACCTAGTACCATTTGTGCTGCTGCCAAAGTGCCACTCATTGTCACAAGAGTAGTCTCTGGGGTCTCCTGCCTTATGCATTTGGTCATGCTGATTCCACTTCCTGAAGAATTTTTCTCATCATGCTCCCATGTCTTCCTCAATCCAAACTGACCACAAAAGTTTGCCTCCTCTGGGCAGCCCTTCCTGATCTAACGAATGGCAAAGTAATTTTCGCCCTGCACTGAATCCCCATAGCATCTTACCTACACCTTGCTTAAGAGTTTAGAACTTCTTACCTTGTAGGATGGATAATCATCTCAGCTATTAGTTCACATATTCCTCATAGACAGGCATTGTACTTTATTTTGTTTCATTTTGTGTCTCTTGCTCTTCATTTGGACTCTTAGTACAGTGATTAATCAGTGAATTAAATGGTCCCAT
>NW_007781794.1:0-2988 GCF_000696425.1 Galeopterus variegatus
GAGCCCTGCTGCTTCTATTACCACTCAGATTCATTTCGAGACTGCAGAATGTGCTGGTGATGTTTTTCTAAAGGGAAACCCCGGGGCTCCCGAGATGAGAGGTACCCTCCCTTCTGACACGCATTTATTCCATCTTCTGGGGAGGAGGAGGGGACAGGGCTGGCTCAGCAAGTCCACAATCTGTGTCTATGCCAGTCATTTTAGCAGGGGCTTGATAGGCAACCAGGCTGGAAAAGAGCATCTGTGCAGTATGCTGGAGGTGTCCTTCCCGTCATAATGCCTGGCATTTATTGCGAGTTAACACGCCTCTTTCCTTTCCCTTCTGAGCCCCATCATGGTGAATGACAATCAGCGTTCAGAACAAATGCACGGAGCCATCATAGAAACAACCTCACCAGTTGGTCTTGGGAGAGGTTAAGAAGCATATTCTTGTGCTTATGTAACTAATTAAAATGTTGACTTAAATCAAGATTTCTTCAAGGAACTTGTTACATGGCGGAAGGAAAGTACCACAGTCTCTCTGTACCTCTGAGGAGGTACATCTTTAAAAGGATGTCTTCGTTTGAGTTCTTCCAAAAGAACTCAAGAAGATCCTGAGACAAAGATTAGAGAACAGGTAGTTTATCTGGGAGATAATCCCAGGAAGCAGCCATAGGTGTTATGGGTTGAATCGTGTCCCTCCAAAAGATGTTGAAGTCTTAACCCCACATCACCTGTAAATGAGACCTTATTTGGAAATAAGGTGCTTGCAGATGGTCAAGTTATGATGAGGTCATTAGGATGGCCAATATGACCGGCGTCCTTATAAAAAGGAGAAATTTGGGCACAGAGACAAACATACCCAGGGAGAACACCACAAGAAGAGGAACGCAGAAATAGGGGTGACGTACCTGTAAATCAAGGAATGCCAAAGATCGCACAGAACCAGTTCTGCCTCACAGCCTCAGAAGGAACCAACCCTGCCGACACCTGGATTTTGGACTTTAGCCTCCAGAACTGTGAGACAATAAGTTTCTGTGTTCTAAGCCACCCTGTTTGTGATACTCTGTTTCGGCAGCCCTGGGAAGCTGCTACAGGAGGTAGGTGGGGAAGGCAGGCCGGGAAGGGAAGGAGATTGATGAAGGAAGTGCTATCAGGCTATTAACAGCTGGAACTTCATCTCACTGGTGACTTCTAAGAACAGTATGGAGCAGGCTCCACAGAGTTACCAGCGTGAGGGGCAGCAGCTCGTGAATTCAGTCATTGGCGGAGGCCTGCTCTCACAGGGCATCCAAAAGGAACGGAGCCGAGGAGGCCCTTACCTGGGCATGTGTGCTCCTGCCGCTGCAATGCCCTGATCACAGCATTTCCCTTCCTCTGGTGTCTTTAACTCCTTCCCTTTGCATTGAGTCCTTCCCATTCAAACCCCACCTCCCCAAGATGCCTCCCTTTACTCCTCCAGCCCACCCTCCTAGAACTCCTTCCTAGAGTCACTCAGTACAGTCCAGGATTGAGCCTTTCTCAGACTGTATCCTGCAGGCCATTTGTTTCCTGAAAAGCCAAATGCCAAACAGGGTGAAATCAATTTGCACAATATTGCATAACCATCTTTCCCTCACTTCCGGGGATGCAGAATGCACATTTGCAGACAGAAATTTTGGAAAAGTTCTGCAGATACACAAAAAGAAACAAAACCCTCTTTCAGTGTGCTTAAATTAGTGTTTCCAAAATGTATGTTCCAGTACAGTATTAACATCTTGCAAAACACAGTTTGGGGAATAGTGCCTTTTGTACAAACTTCAGTGAATGAGTTCTTTAGGAGTTAGCTCCTCGGGACCAGGAAGAGTGGTGTACCTGAGCAGGTGGCATCATGGTCTGCCTGGCAGCAGGCCCCACAGAGGCAGGTGAGCTACACGTCAGAGGGCCAGTGGCCACGGATGGAAGGGACCCTTAGCTTCTTCATCCCAGAACCAGCCTGAGGGTGGGGAGTGAGGCTCAGGGTATGGGTAGAGGCTACAAGAGCCACAGTTGGTGTTTCCTGGTTTCCCAGGGTAGAACATCCTGTTTTCTCCGCCAGATCTGCCCTTTTCTAACTCCCTTGTCCACGTGGCAAACAGACCTCAGCTCCCTCACAGTCCATGATAAACATCAGGCAGACCAATTACCAGCCCCTACTTCTGGACCCTTACAGTGCTGTGCATACTCCAGCAAGAGGCAGTGTGGTTCATGGTGGGGGCCAGCCCGCCTGGGGTCAAAGGCCAGCCTGGTTCCTGCTAGCTACGTACCTCTGGGCCTCAGTTTCTCACCTATACAATGGGACATCAATAAAAATGCTGCAGGATTCGTTGACCTAACTCAGGTAAACAACACATAAGATTACCAGCCCCTAATTCTGGACCCTTACAGTGCTGTGCATACCCCAGCAAGAGGCAGTGTGGTTCATGGTCGGGGCCAGCCCGCCTGGGGTCAAAGGCCAGCCTGGTTCCTGCTAGCTACGTACCTCTGGGCCAATTACCAGCCCCTACTTCTGGACCCTTACAGTGCTGTGCATACTCCAGCAAGAGGCAGTGTGGTTCATGGTGGGGGCCAGCCCGCCTGGGGTCAAAGGCCAGCCTGGTTCCTGCTAGCTACGTACCTCTGGGCCTCAGTTTCTCACCTATACAATGGGACATCAATAAAAATGCTGCAGGATTCGTTGACCTAACTCAGGTAAACAACACATAAACCAAGCCCTTCTCAACAAGTGTTAACTATCAGGACAGCCGGTATCACTTTACCAGAACCAGTCAGACATGTCCTCCTCTCAAAACGTGTGAGTTCTTTGAGGGCAGTGACTTGTCACAGTGTGGTACCTGACACATAATAGTGCTTGCTCAGAAAATACATTTAGGATTAATTGATGCATGGCTATGCTCTATATTTTATTTCTATCTTTGATAACATTTCTGACAATGAAATGTCTTATTAAGACATACCCTCTTCACTAATAGGAAAATAACTTGTTTTTCT
>NW_007781795.1:0-567 GCF_000696425.1 Galeopterus variegatus
ATTTATAGCTGAATAACAGTCCATTGTATGGATGGATAATATTTTGGTTCTTTAAAAATTAATTAATTAATTATTCTTATTTTTTTTACATTCTAAGATGTTGTGGAGTAGATGGGGGAGGGGGAGAGGGGAAGAGGGAAGGGGGAAAGGGTGGGAGGAGGAGGAATAAGGAAGGGCACGGTCGAGGCCCATGGTGCCCCCCTCATTCTGGCATGGGAGCCCAGGGGCTTCAGGCAGCAGCTGGGTTGTGACTTGGCTGGATGTGGAATTCAAGGGGGCATGGCTGAGGCCCTTGGCCCCCCATCACCCGAGCTCAGGGGCCTGGGGCACTTCTGGCAGTGGCCTGGTAGTCATCACTGAGCTGAATGCGGACATCAGGGGATGGCTGAGGCCCTCAGTCCCCCACTGCCCTGGCTTGGGAATCCAAGTGGCTTCCGGTCCTTTCGGGTTTTATAGATGTTCTTTGGTGGTGTTAAACCTTTACTGGTTAATATCAGAACTTTGTCTTTGATCTGTGGTATTTTTCTTTTTCAGCTCTGTATTGGATTATTTGCTATTCCCACCACT
>NW_007781795.1:2752-2988 GCF_000696425.1 Galeopterus variegatus
GTAACCATCTGTGACTCCTTGCTCCTATGTGGGTCCATGGGAACCCTGTTAGTGGTCTTGCTGGCATGGTGGCCACCAAGTAACTCTTCTCCTGTGCAGCCTCCAAGCAACTTCATATGAAGGGCACAGCTGTGGCTTTTTCCAGCTCTTGCTCCATGTGCTCACCAGGGCCAGCCTTGAAATGGCTCAGAGCAGTCAGAATAGTCCTTTCATTCTCTCCTCATGGTTTCTCCCCC
>NW_007781796.1:0-1158 GCF_000696425.1 Galeopterus variegatus
TTTCAATTCATATATTGAAGAATGGTTAAAATTAATTATTCAGTTATTTATCTCAAGAAATCAGATACCCACAGAAAATTCAAAACCAAGGAAAGTAGAATGAAGGAAATTATAAAGAGAAGAACAGAAAATAATAAAATACATATCAAACATACAGTAGAGAGTAGCACAAATCCAAAAGTTGGTACATCAAAAAGACTAATAAACCAAGGTCAAGGGTTCGGGTCACGTACCAGTCAGCCACAAAACAAAACAAAACAAACTAATAACTTGATAATCACCTGGTCAGTCCAATCAAGAAAAAAAAAAGACACAATTTATCAAGATAAGAAATAAAAGAACTGTTACTACTATGGATTATACAAACATAAAAAGATAATGAGAAAACACTACAGACAACTTTAGACAGTGAATTTTTCAATTCAGAAGCAGTAGAAAAATCCTTGCAGGTAAAATACATATTAAGAAAACTGACAAAAAAAGAAATGGAAAATTTGAATAATCAAATATATAAAAATATTGAAAATGTTATTGAAAACCTCTAACAAAGACAATTCCAAGCTAAACATTTTCACTAGCAAATTCTTTCAAACACTTAGGGAAGAAATAATTCCAATATTGCACAAACACTTCAAGAAAATAAATAAAAGAGGTAACACTATGTGGTGTTTTATAAGACCGTCATAACCTTGGTACCACAACCAGACTGAGTTAAATCAAATCCATTGATATACTGGAAAGATAAAATATCATTCAAAAGAAAGTATATTCTAGGAATTAAAGACTGGTTTAACATTTAAAAATCAGTAAATATAACCACCACCTTCACAGAATAAAAGAGAAATATGTTAAGATCTACCCAATAAATAAATCTCTGGATATAATTCAACAACCATTCATTATAAAAACTCTAAGCAAACTATTAATAAAAATGAACACCCTTAAAATCATAAGAATATCTGCCCAAACAAATAAGTATACAAGCCTATAAAAACATCTGCTTATTGGTGGGTTGTTGCCAACATTCCCTTGAAGATGAAGAATAAGAGAAGAATGCCCATGCTCACCAACTCTATTCAGTATTGTACTGAAGATTCTAGTCATTGCACTAAATCAAGAAGAAAAAAGGCATAAGGACTGGAAAAGAAAAAAAAAAAA
>NW_007781796.1:2266-2988 GCF_000696425.1 Galeopterus variegatus
AAAAAAAAAAAACTGTCCCTATCTGCAGATAATATGATTATGCCCATTTAACATATAAAAGTGTTTAGAGACAAGTTATTAGAATTAATGTTAAAGTTATTAGATAAAATATTTATATACAAAAATAAATTTTATTTTTATATACCAGCAACAAACAATTGTAAAATGAGATAAAATGATACAATTTACTAGAATATCATGAAATCTCATATACTAAGGATAAGGGTGTCTAAAACTTCTACATAGAAATGTACAAAATATTCTTGAGAGAAGTTATTGAAAACCTAAATAAATAGAGGCATATAATAGGCTTATGGTTTGGAAAAAAAATATTTTAAGATTACAGTTTGCCCCAAATTGATCTATAGATTCAAAGCAATCCAATTTAATTTAGTGGCACGTTAGTTTTTGTTGTTGTTGTTTTGGTGAAAATTGATAAACTGATTTTAAAAATGTTTACTGAAATGCAAAGGGCCAAGAAAAGTCAAGGTAATGCTGAAAAATAAAGCTGGAGGACATGTACCATCAGACATCGAGACTTATTATAAAGCTAAGGTAATTAAGATAGCGTGGTATTGGTGTAAAGATACCCGAGCAATGAAACACTTAGCACAGTGTAAGAAACAGATTTACACAAATAGACCAATTGATTTATGAAAAAATTACTGTGGAGTGAAGAAAAAACTAACCTTTTTAATAGATGGACTTAGGTAAATTGGATA
>NW_007781797.1:0-407 GCF_000696425.1 Galeopterus variegatus
TCATGTTGGAAGCTTGATCCTCAATGTGGCAGTATTGAGAGGTAGGGCCTTTAAGATATGATTGGATCATGAGAACTATGCTGTCATGAATGGATTAATCTATTCATAAAGTGATGGGTTAATGGATTAATGGGTTATCATGGGTGTAGACTGGTGGCTTTATAAGGAGAGCAAGAGAGCACTTTAAAGAGTTCTTGCCATTCTCGCCATGTGATACCCTGCATTGCCATGGGACTCTGTAGCATCTCCACCGAGAAGGCTCTCACCAGAAGTGCTCTCTGGACCTTGGACTTCCCATCCTCCCAAACTGCAAGAAATAAATTTCATTTTCTTATAAATCATCCAGTTTCTGAAATTCTGTCCATAAGCTATAGAAAATGAACAAATACACATCTATAGAATTATTT
>NW_007781797.1:2170-2988 GCF_000696425.1 Galeopterus variegatus
TAGAAACAAACAAGTTCAGAAGTGAGCCTAATTGTATATCAACTTGGTGACTAACCATCCTGAGGCTCTGTGAGGCTGTTGTCTCCACATCTGATGCTGCAGTTTTGCATGCATCAGGTAGGAAGTCCCCAAGGGAAGGGGGATGTGGAGAGGAGACGAGTGAGGATAAGCTGGGACCCAAGAGCGTCAACTGGAACCTGGGAAGATGTCTTGAAACCTATATCATTTTTTGCCAATTTCACCCTGATGGTGAGGGGATCTTCAAAAGAAGCTGCTACTCTTTGTCACGAAGGTAAACACACATGTGGCCCAGAAGTTGGAGAAGCTGAAGGAGAGGTTGTGAGTCTGGCTGTCCCCATCTGCCAACAGGTGAGCCAGTAGATTAGTGACAACGTGGGTGGGCTACTACAATATCTGGTGCATATCTTCCACCTCCAAGTCTTGTTTTATACAAGGATTTCTCTTGAAGCCCACCTTAAGCAGATTATGGCCCACCCTACGAAGACGCATACAGGAAAGGAAATTCTAGGAAATGTGTAACTCAGTCTAGCCACATTGACGCATTGCAAAGCCACCACAATTGCCATTGGAGATCACTAAGGGCACCAACTCCTGGAAATTTCATGTATCCTGAAAATTGGTACAGAAAGAGAAATAAGCATTTATGCCTTTCCAGAAAAGCCTGTATTTCAGGGTAACCAAAGAGCTAATGAGGGAAGAAGAAGAAAAAAAAAACACAAATAGTTAATGAGGGAAAGTTCTTCATTAAAAAAATGAGGAAGCATTGTTAGAAAATTGAAGATCATCTTTTTTTTTTT
>NW_007781798.1:0-1153 GCF_000696425.1 Galeopterus variegatus
TCCCATCATGGTAAACAGATAAACTCATACTATTTGGGGTGGTAAAACCACATATTCTACTTTAAGATTTTTAAACTAGTATCAATCCAAGTGTTCCCACATATATCACCAAGGGACATAATTAGTATCAGAAGTGCCTATTCCCCGTCTTTTCTACTTTACTTTACTGAATCCCAGCTCATAAAACTAGTATGTTTACTGGAAGCCATGTCACTTTTATCATTTCATTGCCCCCCAAATGATAAAAATGCCTATGTTGATAAAGCAGTTTGTGCAGCTAATTAAGCCCAAGTGATTAAATTCAGCAATCAGTGCTTTCTCATCTTTTCTATTAAAAAATAAGTATATTCAATAAAAATCAGTTAGCTGCTACACTTCAACTATCATTTAAAATGTCTCAAGGAAAATCAACACCCACCTTTAAGCCTGCGAGATATTTCTGCCAACTTGTCTCGAGTATATGACATTATGTCGACAATTGTCTGAAGCACTCTGGGGAAATGTAACTGATAAAACTTGATGTGTCAAAATTCAACCAGAGTGGCACATTTTGAAAAACTTTACTTCCTTAGATTGCATTGTCAGCAATTTTTAAGACAGAGATGGACTTAGTGTTTCAAGATATATGCTATAGCTATATTTAATAACAGAATATTTCTCTAGCAAATTTTGGAAATACTCATGTACTGAAAAGTGTGAATGCTTATGTTTGAAGAAACAGCATGTCCATTAAGGGGGGGGGAAAAAGGGAGATGCATTACATGGTTCCAAATTAAGAATGTATAGGTAGTTTGCATTAATTTATTACAGCAGAAGATTAAAATATAGTGGAAGATAAAAACACATTCAGTTAAGTCTTTCAGATATGGAGAAATCCAGGGGGCATTAAAATATATTTTTTAAAAAATAGAAGACATTAGTAGAAGAAATGTACTTTCAAAAAGAAAGTTTCTGTAGAATACTGGTGATGTGTGAGCTGGACCGATGGTTTTACTGCTAAAACGCAATGATAGTGATCCCTTCACCCTAGAGGCTAAGGGGGGTAAAAGTTAATGAATAGATGAACTGAACGAATAGTCTTTCTTCCGTAAATATTTCTTAAACCTTTGGCATCATGATATTCACTGTCCACTAATAATAGATGGGAGAAAAA
>NW_007781798.1:2139-2988 GCF_000696425.1 Galeopterus variegatus
TCCCCAGGTATTCCACGAGAAAGAAAATAATTAAACAAGATTGTTCATTTAAAAAAATAATAATAATCTGACTTACAAAAAGTATTTCTAATGTTCTTTGCTGGGGCTATTGAAACAAAATTTTCCCACTCTGCATTTCTGGTCACCTTAATTGGTCTTACTCTTTCTTTTTCTGTAGCACTTATCTTCTTACGAGCTACAAAATTTGCTTATTTATTGTATATGGCTTTTTGTTTTTCTTTTCCTTCTAGAACAGAAGCATAAAGATGACAGGAATATTTAACTGTTTTAATCAATGATTAACCACAAGTCCTACAACATTGTCAGGAACTATACACGTTCAATAAATATTTTCTCAATTGAATGAAAAGCTATTATTTTACACCTTTTAGTTCAGAAGGATAATTTCCATCCTGGCTTTCTTGCTCTAAAAATCTGACAGTTTTCAATTTTTCAGGGTTTAAGCTTTTTAGGATACTGAAAAAAATCAAAGGAAAAAACAAACTTTTAAATACTTTTACTTTCCCAATTTCAGGGTTTGTAGTTATATATTTCTAGTGGACATCAGCCTCCTTATTCTGCTAAGAGGGGCAAGCATGATGCTACATGAAAATCCTAAAAACCTCATGGAGAGAACTCACCATTCTGGTATTTGTAAGCACAGTACCAGAGGATGATTTATGTATGCGAAAAGGGCACACATTAATAAAACTCATGTTGATATGCATGCTTATCAAATTATTTTCAGTTATTTACATTTAATAATGGGAAGGAAATTGTGTTTGTTATTTTTTTAATCTTTATGAAATATCCACATCCCATTTTAAGGGGCTTTTAGTGTCTTTTCTT
>NW_007781799.1:0-2988 GCF_000696425.1 Galeopterus variegatus
GTTGTGACATTTATGCTGAGACCTGAAGGTTAGGATGAATTTTATCAAAATTATGAGAAGGGAGACCATGAGGGGTCCAAAGTCCCTGAAATTGGAAAAGGCTTGGTGAATTCAAGGAATTAAAAGAAGAATAATGTGATGGGATCCCAGAAAGAAAACAGGAATTAGCACACAGGGGCTCACTCACTCGCTACATACGTATTTTGGTTTACTCCGAGTGCCATGGGAAGTCATTGAAGAGGTTGGGGCAGAGGAATGCTGTAATAGGGCAGGTGTTTGTAGATTTCTCTGACCACTGTGTGGAAAACAGACTGGATACAGGCAAGAATGGAAGCAGAAAACATTTTGGAGGCTGACCAGTGGTTCAGGAGTGAGATGGTGTGAGAATGGGCATGAGATATATTGATGAGGTCGAATCCACAGGACATGGAAAGGGAATGGGTGAGTTGAGTGAGGGTGAAGGAGGAATCTTGAGCAACTGGCCATGGCAAAGACCACAGCAAATAAGTGGGAGTTGGGAGGAGTGGGGTGGGGGGAGGTGAGTTAGGGGCTCAGTTAGGATGTGTGAGGTCTGAGATGTCTAGAGCTCTGGGAAAAAGACAAGGCTAGAGATAAAAGTTTAGAAATCATCAGCATACCCGAGATAATTAAATCAATAGAGTGACACCACTCAGGAAGAGAATGTAGAGAGAAAACAGAAGTCCAGGACAAAGCACTGGGTCTCTAAGACATTTAGAGGTCAGGCCGCAGAGGAGTCTGTGTTGGCAAGGGTCAGGCACAGACAATGACAACCAGGACAGGTTCCAGGGGCAACCCTGCAACAGGGTCATAGAGGCCCCTGCTGTGGGGGACCTTAACCCTTTATTTGCTGAATTAAGCAAATGTTTGGCAAGGTTGGGAGGAGAGACCAAGAGAGCAGGAGGGCTGGGGTGGGGTGGCTCAGGATGGTGACTATTTACAATTGGTGTAAAGTATTTCAATATTTTAACAACTGGTACAGACCGATTGAGTATCAGTCCTGGATCCTGCAAAGGAAGGATCCTCAAACAGAAGGCATGAGTAGAGTAGTAATGCAGAGGTTTTGGTGTCTTGGAAGCCTGCAGAGTTCGTTGTGTCTAATGCTGCTAAGAGGAGGCAATGTGGAGACCTTGACAAGAGGTCAAGAGAATTTCCATGGAGAGATGCAGGTGGAAGCCAAATTTGAGGAGTAATGAAGAGCAGTATGTGTGCACCATTCTGAGAAATGTAGCTATGAAAGAGGGTAGAGGAATGAATCAGTAGATGCAGGGATGCATAAAGAGATGGTAAAACATGCTGAATGTCAGTGAGAGCTATACACGGAGTAAGCATTGGTGATGCAGAGTAGAGGGGACAACCAAGGTGATACAGTTTTAAGGAGACAGTTGAAGTAGCATCCAGAGCTCATCAAAAGCTAACTAGAGGGGAGGTGAACTCAGAGGCAGGCTGGCACATAGGAGCCGAACGAGCTTCTACCTAACCTCTTTTTGTGATTTTTCTCCCAGTGAATCCCTTTATTATTTTCTTTCTTACCTTTCTATTTCTTTTTATTTTTCTCTTTGTTCATTTATTTTGAATCTGTGCAACTGAGGAAGGGATTAGCAAGGGATATTCAGGTAATTTGCAACAGACAGATATCAGTGTTCATTCAGCTTCAGAAAAGATCAACTAGAAAACCAGGCATGGGGCTTGGAATAGCCGAAGGAGCCAGACTGATCGTAGAAAAAATACGCAGACACATATGAATTTTGGAGCCCAAATGGAATGTTTGCTGCCTGTTGAAATTCGAAAATGATAGTGACTCCATTGCTAACATGACTTCTGTTTGGACGTATCTTGGTTTGCCACACATTTTTCCGTGCTGGTTTGATTGCATGAGAGGATTTTGTTCATTCTTTCCATCAGGAGTCTTCTTTTTTCCTTATAATTGTACAGTGTGTCAAAACTCTGACTTCTCTTCTACTGCGAGGAACAGTTCCAGGAGACATTTTAGATTGAATCCGAATATTCAGACATCAAGATTCTGCCCGGCTTGCTAAATTAGGGTACAGGAAGGTCAACTGTATTTGCAAAGGTGCAGTGTAATACACTGTCCAGAGGCCAAAACAGGTTTTCTTTGTGGCTTCTGAGTTTTAGATTTTATGTTGAAACAATATCTTTTGTCTGCCTGTATTTGGAAAAGATGAAAGGGAAGGAAGCTATCCCATGAGGAAGTTGCTGTAAATGATCAAATTTAAATGAGACTAAAACTCAAAAACAGCAACAAAGGGCACAGTATTTAACACCAATGAGAAAAATAATCAAATCAACATACACAGATTTTCAAGCTAATAGAATTACATGACAGCAGAATTTGTCTTTAATAAGGCAAGTAGCAGCATTTTTAGTACAGAGCAGATAATTTGGAAGCAGTGTCAGATGCGTCAGCGTGGCTGATTGTTGAATTGCATTGAATTCTGTGTGTCCGTTTGTTTGGTGGAATGGCTTTCCAGTCAGGCTTCATGTAATCTGAGTACAGGAAAAGGAACCACTGCAAAGATTAAATCTCTGTGGCCACAGGTCACAGAATGAGGTGTGGATTCAGCTGGGTCTGGGATTTCAGTGTACTGGTCCTAATTGTGTCACTCTGCTTTGTTAACGCCCTTTATCCTGAGCACCAACTACACTTACCCTTTCTGAACCTTTTGCCTCCTCTTGATGTCTTGAGATTGAAAAACATAGCTTAGTCCTTTCACCCCAGGACTAGTGATGTAGATTAGTGAAAAAGTCTACAAGTCGTCCAGGAAGTAAATGTGTCAGCAGATAGGTATGAACTGCCTGTTTGGTAACTCCTTCCGTTAAGCTAGGCTAAATGATTCATGGCAACATTGCAACCCTTGAATTTCAGCAGATTAACACAACAAAGGCGATTTCTTGCTCATGCAAATTGAGTAAAGAGAAGAGAGGTCAAGAAGGTCATGCAGACACTTT
>NW_007781800.1:0-321 GCF_000696425.1 Galeopterus variegatus
AAGGTCATGGATGAGCAAGACACTCTAACCCAACCATTCTATATATTAATATATGTTAATTTCCTACATATGAAAATAGCAGGTGTATCAAACCTCACAGATAAGCAGTAAGGTAAAACATATGTGAAAAATCAGGATGCTATATAATGTGAGGTGGTAATATTACTACTTAAATTCTAGAAACTGCTGTTTTCAGTGTCAAGTAATTTCCTTTTTAACCTGAAGACTTCAAAGTATTGAATGAACATGAAACAATTGTGAATCAGTAATGAAACAATTAAATTAACATGAAAAAGCACATGAGGATATATATATATATAT
>NW_007781800.1:2291-2988 GCF_000696425.1 Galeopterus variegatus
GAGTGAGCCACGAGGCCGGCCCCGAAAGTGACTGCTTCTGAAAGTGTCTTATACACACTCTTCCTTTTCTGTCATGATGCGCAGACCCTCCCAAATCAAGATTACCTGATACAAGGGCATGCAGATGCTATCAATCCACTCCAATTGCAATCGAGGCAGTTCATCTTTCCGGTTCCGATCAAAAATAGCCTAGAATGGAGGAAGAGAACCTTGCTTTATTACACCGGAGTATTTCACAGGTGCTGTGTCAAACACTTTGCCACAATGGTCCAATTTTTACCAACTGAACACTTCACAAATCACAATCAATCTTTACACATACTTTCTTTTCCTTTATCTACGATGAGAAATAAAGTATTTTCACTTCTTTTTATGAGATTTGTAAGAGAATTTATTTGAGCTTTATAGCATGCAACTCCTTGGGGCCAAAGTCTGTCTTCAGATATAGGTAACTGCTACTAAATCAAGTCAGCAGGTCACTGGGAATTGGGTACAAGTCAAGGGTAAAAGTATATGTTTTATTGCCACAAAAATAACATAGGCTTTTATTTCTATAGCAAGAGTGTGGGAGAGAATAGGATAGCTCGGAAAAGATCCTTAAAAACATTTTAAAAAAAATTTTAATTTGAATTTTTCATTGGTTATGAATATTCATGAGATACAAAGCTGATTGTCACCCCTCGTGCCCAAGATGTGA
>NW_007781801.1:0-549 GCF_000696425.1 Galeopterus variegatus
CCCACTACCATGGGAGGCTTTAGAATACCAACAACAACTCTCTGAATGTTCCCTAAACATTATGAAAATAGCGGTGGCAAATGGCAATGGTTTGCTTGGTCTGATTGGGAATGCCAACCCAAGCTGGGCTATTGTATAGGCGCGGGGAGGTGAATGGCCTGGCTTCTCGCCTGGTCTTTGCTCAACAGGATGTGTTTGTGGGCAAGTGCTTTGCTTCCATGTCCCTTTTCCTCACTCTCAGAGTGAAGGATTGGACAGGATCAGTGATTTCAGTGAGGAGGTGCAGGGAATGAGGATTGGCCCACTTCCCCTGCCCACCACGTTTCAGGACTTCTGCAAGAGGGGAGAATAATTTTTTAAAACATAGTCAATAGTTAAGTGAGGGCTGGCCAGTTAGCTCAGTTGTTAGAGCAAGGTGTTATAACACCAAGGTGAAGGGTTCAGATCCCTGTACTGCCCGGCCACCAAAAACAAACAAAAAAATAGTTAAGTGAAATTTTATATTGAAAAAATTAAAATGCGTTTTTATAATACAAAGTTCAGAAAAAA
>NW_007781801.1:2255-2987 GCF_000696425.1 Galeopterus variegatus
ACACCAATTGGTTATAAGTGTCTTCTTGATTGAGAAATAGGCAAGGTTCTTTTGAGATCAATTAAGTGAAATATCTGCATTTTATTTATTTATTTATTTTTGGCAGCTGGCCAGTAAGGAGGAAATATCTGCATTTTAAAAACACCAAGAATTTTTTAAAAAATCATGTGACTTAGGTTGAGAAATCACAGTAGTAATAGTTATAATTCTTGCTATATTTTACTGAGGCTTACTAGATGTGTATCATATATTATTCTATTGAATCTTCACAACAGACCTATCATATAGGAATTATTCATTTATTTTAAAAATATGAAAACTGGGTGGCTAGTTAGCTCAGATGTTTAGAACATGGTGTTGTAACACCAAGGTCAAGGGTTCAGATCCTCCTGTTGCAAAAAATAAAATAATAAAATAAAATAAAAATGAGAAAACTGAAGCTCAAAGAGTTTAAGTATTTTGACCCAAATCATGGAGTCAGTAAGATCAGAGTCTAAATTCTAACTCAGGTCTTTTGGCTCCAAAGATCCTGCTCTTTCCATGGGTACAATGTATAAAGGCAATTCTAGCAGTAGGGTTCCAACTGTGAATCCATATTTTTGTCCTTATGGTTTTCCCTTTATAAACCAATAGTCAGCTGAGTGGAGCTCTGACCCTACAATCAAAAGTTAGAAATTTGGGCTGGCCCGTGGCTCACTCGGGAGAGTGTGGTGCTGATAACACCAAGGCCAC
>NW_007781802.1:0-740 GCF_000696425.1 Galeopterus variegatus
AAAAAAATCTCTCCGGTTATCAACAGTTTAATTTATCTTTCTGTTCTTTTCAAAAGGAACATCACAGAAGACAGAGAGAGCCAGTTTTTAATGAGGTGGTAAGAGTTTGGAAGGCCAGCATTTTATAGGAGTGGGTGCCTCTCTCTTACTTTCTGTTTTTCTTTTCCCTTCTCTTTTAGGCAGGTTCCTCCATCTTCTTAAAATAAATAAATAACAACAAAACCAACAACAACCAAAAAAAAAAGAAAACCCACTGCTTGCTTGCTGATTCCCAGTGAAATACTTCCATCTGCTGGCCAAGCACAGAAGACTCATGTCTTGACTTTGGTTGTCCTGTTTGTACTACAACTTATGAAGAAATACCACCCTCCAAACATTTAATACAAAGATTAAAAATCATAAATCAAAAAATTAAAGAGATTGATTAAATTCTTCACTTTGCACTCGGCAATTCACGCGAGTATACATATGGACACAAATAAGAAGTTTGCAGCACCCAAAAAGAAGCATAACACTCTGCCGTACCGCAGAAAGCAAATTAGTGACAAAAAAGAAGTGAGAGAGCAGGGGGAGAAAGAGGAAGAGACAGTATTTCTGGCAAGCCAGTTAGCATGTTTCTAACCAGATCACAACAGGAGAGAGGCTCTGGACTCAGGTGGAGTCAGAGACAGCGGCCAAAAGCCACCATGTTCTCTCTTATAGAAAAGTAATTCCATGAGTTATGAAATCAAATTGGATTC
>NW_007781802.1:2350-2987 GCF_000696425.1 Galeopterus variegatus
TCCAGCTTTATTTTTTTTGCTCAGGATTGCTTTGGCTATTCATGATCTTTTGTTATTCCATATGATAGAATTGTTTTTCCATTTCTGAGAAGAATGTCACTGGAATTTTGATGAGGATTGCATTGAATCTGATGATCACTTTGGGTAGTATGGAAATTTTCACAATGTTGATTTTTCCAATCCAAGAGCATGGGATATCTTTCCATCTTCTTGTGTCCTCTTTAATTTCTCTCAACAGTGGTTTGTAGTTCTCATCATAGAGATTTTTCATATCCTTATTTAACTTTATTCCTAGGTTGTTTTTTATGACTATTGTAAATGGGCTAGCTTTCTTGATTTCTTTCTCTGCTAGTTCATTGTTGGAGTATAAAAATACTACTGATTTTTGCTTGTTGATCTTGTATCCTGAAACTTTGCTGAAATCATTTATCAACTCAAAAAGTTTTTTTGTAGAGTCTTTTGGCTGTTCTGTATATAGAATAATATGAACTGCAAACAGGGACAGTTTGACTTCATCTTTTCCAATCTGGATACCCTTTATTTCCTTCTCTGATTGCTCTGGCCAGTACTTCCAATGCTGTGTTGAATAGGAGTGGTGAGAGTGGGCATCCTTGTCTTGTTCCTGTTCTTAAGGGAA
>NW_007781803.1:0-462 GCF_000696425.1 Galeopterus variegatus
GATGATAATCTTAACAAATCTAAATATCAATTTACATCTTTCCTATGTTGAGTCTATCAATGAACACAGAATATCTCTCCACTTATTTAGATCTTTGATTTCTTCAACATTCTGTAGTTGTTAGTATATAAGTCCTATAAATATTTTTAGGTTTACACCTAAGTATTTCATTTTTGGTGGTGGTTGTAAATGGTCTAGGGTACTTCTTAATTTTTGGTGTCCATGTGCTCATATTATATCTTATGACCTTGCTGAATTCACTTATTAGTTCTAGAAGGTTTTTTATTTTGTTTTGTTTTTGTAGATTGCGTTGGAGGTTCTATGTAGAAAATTATACCATCTGCAAACAGGGGTAGGTTACTTCTTCCTTTTCAATCTGTGTGGCTTTTATTTCCTCTTTGTGCTTTATTCCACTGGTTAGGACTTCTAGCAGTATGTTGAATAAAAGTGGTGAAAGTAGGC
>NW_007781803.1:2321-2987 GCF_000696425.1 Galeopterus variegatus
TTTTTGTTTAGTTTCCAAGTACTTTGAGAGTTTCCTGTTATCTTTCCATTATTGATTTCTAGTTTAATTGCTTTTTGGTAAGAAAAAATACTCTATATAATTTAAATTTTTAAAAAATTTATTGAAGTTTGTCCTATGGCCCAAGATATGGTCTATCCTGGTATATGTTCCACGATCACTTAGAAAGAATGTGTATTCTGCTGTTGTTGAGGGGAATGTTTTATAACTGTAAATTAGGTTTTCTTAGTTGATGCTATTGTTGAGTTCTTCTATATTTCTGCTGATTTTCTGTCTAGTTGTTCTATTAACTTTTGTGAAAGAATAGTTGAAGTCTTGAACTATGTTTATGGGTTTCTCTATTGCTCCTTTCAGTTTTGTCAGGTTTTGCCTCACATTTTTTTTTTTTTTGTGACCAGTAAGGGGATCGCAACCCTCGGCCTGGTGTCGTCTGCACCGCGCTCAGCCAGTGAGCATACCGGCCATCCCTATATAGGTTCTGAACCCACAGCGGGAGTGCTGCTGCACTCCCAGTGCTGCAGTCTCCCGAGTGAGCCACGGGGTCAGCCCTGCCTCACATATTTTGTAGCTCTATTGGTTGGTGCACACACATTTACTCTTGGTATATGTTCTTGCTGGAAGACATTATTTATAATTTATCATTATAAA
>NW_007781804.1:0-2987 GCF_000696425.1 Galeopterus variegatus
AATTCAACAGTTAGCTATTTTGTTATTCTTTTATATAGCCAATGTTTGTTTGGCTTTAACCTAACATTTTCTTTGTTTTATATTTTTTATTTTATTGATGTTCTTGATGCTCAGACCTCTCTTCTGGGGTATTTTTTTTTCTTCCTAAAAGATGCCTTTTGACAGCTACTTTAGTGAAAGTCCCTTAGTAGTAAACCCAGTTTGTCTTTGTCTGAGAATGTTATTTTGTCCTTTTTGTTAAAAGATGACTGTAAATGTATGATTATTTACTCTCAGTACTTTAGAGATAACATCTCATGAATCACTGCTTTAATTGTTGTTGAGAAGTCATCTCTGTTTTTCTCATTCTCAGTCTTTTGAACGTCATCTCTTCTCTGTCTGGCAACTTTTAAGATCTACTGCCTTTGGTACTCTGCAATTTCATTTAAGACTAGGTGTAGATTCATTTTTATTTCTCTTGGTTAGAATTTGTCAAGCTTGCTTAATCCAAAGATGGGTGTCTTTCAACAAATCCAGAAGTCCTCAGCCACTTCACCCTCTTTTTCTGTACTGACTTCTTCAATAACCCCAAAAGACCTCACTCTGTCCTCCATGTCATTTAAACAGTCTTTTCTATTTTCCATCTTCTTGTCTTTTGTACTGCATTTGTCTAATTTCTTAACATCTAGTTTTGCTATTACTTTCTCCAGCTGTGTTTAATCTGCTTATCTACTGAGTTCTATTTCATAATCTCTTGTTTTATCAATATGCTTTCAAATCCTACTTTTATTTCTTTAAACATATTAAATGTATTTATTTGCATTTTGTGTTTTATAATTCTAATAAGTGCATCATTTTCAGGCCTGATTATTTTTCTGCAGCATCTCTTATGTATTTTGTGATTTTTTTTAATGATTCCATGTTTACTGGAATTTTATCTGTGATTTAAACTTTAAAGTTGATTTAATGTTGAATATACTAATTATTCTGATTTAAGCATCATATATTGCACACAAGTATTGATACTCAACTCTGTACACCACAAATATGTACAATCAACTGTTATAATAATAAGTAAATAAATACATTAAAAAAAATAAAGTTGATTTAAACTTTAAAGTTCATTTCTTGGAAGAAGATTTGTATTTGCTTCTACCAGGCACTTGGGGGTAATCCTGACACAGGACCACTTGTAAGTCTGGACTGGGTTTTAGGAAGCCTCAGAGATAATTGAGAATTCCAGCCCCAACTCAAGAAAAGTTAGGCTTGTAGTTGGTAATTCTTAGGAGACTAATTTTTTTCTTTGTTTCTTCCTTTCCTTTGCTTTCTCTTCTCTACTTTCTTCCTTTCCTTCCCTCCCTCCCTTCATTCCTTTCTTCCTCCTGCTCACCTTTCATTCTTTACTTCGTTTCCTTTTTGCTTTCATTATCTTTCCTATTTCTTCTTCCTATTTCTTCTTCTTTCCCTCCCCCTGACTACCTTCTTTCCCTTCCTTCCTTTCTTTCTTCCTTTCCCTCCCATCCTTGCTTCCTTCTACCTTCCCTTCCTCCCTTGCCCTTCACTCAGAGCCAAAATTGAGAAAGTCATGAGTGAATCTCCTCTGACTCCTTTTGCAGGACTCAGTTTTTCTCATTAAATGCCATATGGAGTGGTCTCTAAGACACTCTGTTCATATCCCATTCCATTCAGAATGAAAAGTCGTCTATTGCATTTTGTGTTTTATAATTCTAATAAGTGCATCATTTTCAGGCCTGATTATTTTTCTGCAGCGTCTCTTATGTATTTTGTGATTTTTTTTAATGATTCCATGTTTACTGGAATTTTATCTGTGATTTAAACTTTAAAGTTGATTTAATGTTGAATATACTAATTATTCTGATTTAAGCATCATATATTGCACACAAGTATTAATACTCAACTCTGTACACCACAAATATGTACAATCAACTGTTATAATAATAAGTAAATAAATACATTTAAAAAAAATAAAGTTGATTTAAACTTTAAAGTTCATTTCTTGGGAGAAGATTTGTATTTGCTTCTACCAGGCACTTGGGGGCAATCCTGACACAGGACCACTTGTAAGTCCAGACTGGGTTTTAGGAAGCCTCAGAGATAATTGAGAATTCCAGCCCCAACTCAAGAAAAGTTAGGCTTGTAGTTGGTAATTCTTAGGAGACTAATTTTTTTCTTTGTTTCTTCCTTTCCTTTGCTTTCTCTTCTCTACTTTCTTCCTTTCCTTCCCTCCCTCCCTTCATTCCTTTCTTCCTCCTGCTCACCTTCCATTCTTTACTTCCTTTCCTTTTTGCTTTCATTATCTTTCCTATTTCTTCTTCCTATTTCTTCTTCTTTCCCTCCCCCTAATTACCTTCTTTCCCTTCCTTCCTTTCTTTCTTCCTTTCCCTCCCATCCTTGCTTCCTTCTACCTTCCCTTCCTCCCTTGCCCTTCACTCAGAGCCAAAATTGAGAAAGTCATGAGTGAATCTCCTCTGACTCCTTTTGCAGGACTCAGTTTTTCTCATTAAATGCCATATGGAGTGGTCTCTAAGACACTCTGTTCATATCCCATTCCATTCAGAATGAAAAGTCGTCTATCCTTTCCACTTGTAATATCACTAACTCAGGCTTAAGCCATAGGGGACCAAGAGCTACCACCAGAGCAAAATCTAAATCCAGACTTCTTTAATTCTGTGTGTTATTTTCTTGTTATTCTGGAATTTGAAGAATTTCTTTACAGCCAGACTTCAGTTATACAATGAAAGAGAGGGGGAGGGGCGGGGAGAGAGAGAGAGAGAGAGAGTAGTTTCATTGCACCAAGAGGTTGTTCTTTGAATATTTAGTCCATCATACTTCTGAAAATAGAAGATGATATTTTTTCATGCCTTTATCATCAGTACTGAAGACAGACCTTAGCATACAATAGATATTCAATAAATATATTTTAAAAGCATGTAGATGTTGTAGACTTAGAACATTCACTTTAAGATCCAAATCTCCTCTCATTATCA
>NW_007781805.1:0-778 GCF_000696425.1 Galeopterus variegatus
CCATGAAAGGAACAAGAAAGGTGGCAAAAAGTATGAAAATCAACTATTTTTAGAATTCTGGGTATTACACAAAAGCTTGCAGCAATCCAGAGGACATTTATTCAAGAAAAATGGCTGAATTGTAATAAGAACAATGAGCATCGTGGTGCATTAACTTGACCTATTCCTCGTCTCCTCTCCACAGCTCTGAGGCAGCCTTACAAACAAGCAGCTGGCCATCACAGTGAAAACCAGCATCTTGGCAGCCAGCAAAGGTAGCAGAGCAATGCTTGAGTTTCTTCAAAGCCCTATTCCCAGACAATTGTCATTATTTGCCAACTATCTTTCTAATGGCATCTAGGAAGGCCCCCACTTGCAAAGCTATTTATATTTAATTTGACTTAGAGCTTCTACATTGTGAACTGCCTCTTTTCTCACAGGTGTTTCTCTATAAAAGTAAGAAGCAAACTTCTTATGGACTCTATAGAATTTGTTCAGAGAAATCACCAAAAAATAATAAAAACAATGAACAGAAGCAAAAACAATTCCTGGGTAGATTTGTTTTGGAAATCAGAAGAATCAGATAATTAGAGTTGCCATATTATATTTTTTAAAGTAAAAGTTTCCAGTAAAAAATATGAGACAAACAAAGAAACAGGAAAGTATGGCCCATACACAGAAAACAAAACAAACAAACAAAAAAATAGATTATGTCTGTGAGAAAACCTAGACATTTGACTGAGTAGATGAAGACTTATAAATCAGCTATTTTAAATATGTTCAAAGTGCTAAAAAAAAA
>NW_007781805.1:2303-2987 GCF_000696425.1 Galeopterus variegatus
ATGGGATGGATTAAGTCAGTGCTAAGAAGAAAATTTATAGCTATAAATGCCTACGTTAAAACAAAAGAATGATTTTGAATTGATAACCAGGCCTCCACCTTAAGAAACTAAAACATGAAGGGCAAATTAAATCCAAGGAAAATAGAAATAAGGAAATAATAAATATTAAAGGAGAAATTTAAAAAATAGAGAATAGAGAAACAATAGAGAAAATCAATGAAACAAATTTATTCTTTGAAAATCTTAACAAAATTGGCAAACTTTTAGTTAGACTAAGCAAGGGGGGGAAGCAGGCTCAAATTATTAAAGTCACGAATGAAAGACGAGATATTACTGATATTTTTGTCACCTGACAAAAACAAGAAATAATTATAAGAGAATATTTGAACACTTCTAGGCCAACAAATTAGATAACCTAAATGAAATGAACAAATTCCTAGAAAGACACAAACTATCCTAACTGACATAGGAATAAAATGAAAATCTGAACATATCTATAACAATTCTATTCCCACAAAGAAAAAACCAAAAATGCTGAATTCAAGTAAATGTTTAAAGAAAAATGAACACAAATTGTTTACAAATTCTACAAAATACAATAAGAGGGAACACTTCCTAAGTCATTTTTTTGAGACTAGTTGAACCCTATTACTGAAAGTAGATAGATGTTACAAGGAAAGAACA
>NW_007781806.1:0-960 GCF_000696425.1 Galeopterus variegatus
AAAATGGAAGCTCACTGCTGGCAGGAGTGTGGCTAGTGTCCTGTTGTGGGTAGCCCTTGCCACTGGGAGAGCAGTTTGATAAAAGGTGTGTCCAGAGCCTCTGTCTCTAGAAACCTCACTGAGGACACCCACCTGGAAGAGGGGGTCCAGGCACCTGTGCATCCTAGAGAGCAGAGCACGCACAGAAAATAGCGCTGCATGGGTGAGGCTGGAGCTCCTGACCCTCTGTTGTATTTCCAGAAGTTCTTTCATGAGCCTGACCTGGAAGCAAGTTTGAAGCTTTATTTGAAAATGAAATAAAGTTAAAACTACACTTGGAGGCAGCCAAGGTCCTCATTCATCTGGCCATATCCTGTCTTTTTAGCCTCTTTTCCTAAAACATCCCCCTTCCAGGCCTTGGGCTCTGGCTATTGGGCCCCTGTCCCAAGGGTGTGCCCTGCGTGCCGTGTAGCCGGGCAGGTGCTCTGTCAGAGACACTGCCTTATTTGCATCTCACGACATCCTTCAAGGTAGGTGTCTTTCCCCTCTTACAGGGAAGGAAAAGGAGATAGACAAAGGGTAAAAACATGTCTGGGGTCACACAACCAGCCAGCAGCCGAGCTCGAGGTGGGGTCCAGTCCCTCAACATCCACCCCCTGGCTGGAACCCTGGTCTGCTGCCTTTCCCAGCCCTCCATGCTGAGCTTGGCCGTCCCCTCAACTAGAATGCCCTCTGCTTTGCCACGGGGCAGCCCCACCACACAGCAGGGCCCCTTCACCTTAGACGCTCCCTGCCTCACGAGACCTTTTTATCTTTTCTCAGGTGTGCTGTTTCCTCTGCTTCTAGAGTGCCTCCTTGTTTCAGCATGATTTAATTCTGCCTTTTGTTCCAACACTGATTGTTATGTGTCCCTACCAGATCACAAGCTTGCGGCATCCCAGAACCTCGCTTTTCCTGTCTGCTTGTGTTTGGGGCAGCGCT
>NW_007781806.1:1886-2987 GCF_000696425.1 Galeopterus variegatus
GGGGATCTGAGGTGTGAGCGAAGAGGTGCCGTCTGTGGCTCTGCTTGTGGCCTGGCCTAACGAGGCTGCTTGATATCTCTGGGCATCAGCTCCCCAGTGCTGAAGTGAGAAGCGTTGGCTTTGGAGATCTGTTGAGACAGTTGTTTTCATAGTAATAGCTTAATAGAGGTGGGTAGTATGAATTTTTTGCAACTGGGCGTTCAAGGAGTTGTTTAATACCTAATTTGATTTAATCTTCCCAATAACCTCATGTAGTGGCTGAAGGGAGAGGCACAGAGCTGGCCTGTCCAGGGCCACATGTCTCCGATGTGGCTGAGGCAGGCCTTCCTGCCTCCTTGTGGTTCTACTCTATCTCTTGCCTTGTAAGATCAGAGTTTGCTTTTGATGTTAATTCCTGGTGATGCTGCTCCCGGGGATGTTTGGTTTGTGTGCTCCGCCAGTGGCCCGTACATGGACATTTAGGTCTCGTGGTTCTGACCTAATGAGGAAGTGCCGTTTGTTCTGGATCCTTGGTAATCCTCAGGCTTAACGGTCGATACTCTTTTTGTTTCAGGGTGCTGTGCTAGATTCTCTGCGCGTAGCAGTCTGTACATTCACTCTAAGAAACACCTGCAGGACGTGGGTACTCCGAAAAGCCGTTGCCCCATCTCCAGCTGCAACCGACTCTTCACCTCCAAGCACAGCATGAAGGCGCATGTGGTCAGACAGCACAGCCAGCGTCAAGGTCTGTGCGCTGGGTCCCTCTTGGGGAGCTACAGGGATGTGTGTGCCTGATGTAGGAGGAGCCCAGAGTGCTGCTCCTCTGGCTCCCTTGGAGCTTGGCTAGCACAGCGGGGTCACAGCCCAGGGAGCGCAGCTGCCCCCGTGTGGCCTCCATTGCACTGTCTCCTGCCCTCAGTCCCTCCTTGTCTGTCTTTGAAGGGCTTCCACTCGGTCAGCTTTTCCTAGCGTGGGACCTCTGTCCTGAATTCTGAGCCTGCCCCTGGCATTCCCACCTTCTTTAGCTCCTCTCCTTCCAGGGCGTGGTGCTCTCTCTGAGCACTGAAGTCTTTGTCCTCTTCTCCCTCCTGCTGCAGAGTTGATTTCTTACTGCTGAGGACT
>NW_007781807.1:0-207 GCF_000696425.1 Galeopterus variegatus
GTAGCTCCATATGAATTTTAGGATTGTTTTCTCTATTTCTGTTAAGAATATCATTGTTATATAGATATGGATTTCACTGAATCTGTAGATCACTTTGAGTAGTATAGTCATTTTGACAATATTAGTTCTTCCAATCCATGACATAGAATGTCTTTCCAGTTGTTTGTGTCCTCCTTAATTTCTTTCATCATTGTTTTGTAGTTTTTA
>NW_007781807.1:2259-2987 GCF_000696425.1 Galeopterus variegatus
TTAGTCAATTTTTTGTATCTTTTTTTGGTCTCAAATATTTCATTTAGTTCTGCTCTGCTCTTTATTATTTCTTTTCATCTAGCAATTTGGGGATTGAATTCTTCTTTTCTAGTTCCTTGAAGTGCAATGTTAGGTCATTTATTAGAAATCTTTCTGCTTTTTTGATGTAAGCCCTTATTACAATAAACTTCCCTCTTAGTGCTGCTTTTGCAATATCCCATGGGTTTTGATATGTTGTACTTCTATTTTCATTTGTTTTGAGGAATTATTTGGTTTCCTACTTAATTTCATCTTTGACTCATTGATCATTCAGGAGCATTTTGTTGAGTTTTCATGTAAGTGTACAGTTTCCAAAGGCTTGCTTGTTATTGACTTCTAGCTTTATTCTGTTGTGGTGTGAAGAGATAGTCAATATCATTTCAATTTCTTTAAATTTGGTGAGACCTAATTTGTAGCCTAACATGTGGTCTATCCCAGAGAATGATCCATGTGCTGATAAGAATGTGTATTCTGCAGTTGTTGGATGAAATGTTCTGTAAATGTCTGTCAAGTTCATTTTCCATACAGTGCAGTTTAAATTCAATTTTTCTTTGTTGATTTATTGTCTAGGGGATTTGTCCTGTGCTGACAGAAAGTGTTGAAATCCCCAACTATTATTGTATTGGTGTCTATATCTACATCTATATCTAATAATATTTGCTTTTGATTAAAGTCTATTTTATCCAATA
>NW_007781808.1:0-2987 GCF_000696425.1 Galeopterus variegatus
AGCGCCGCCGCACTTCCCAAGCGGCGCACTATCCAGTGCGCCACCGGGCCGGCCCCACGTATGCTCTTTTTGAGATCTTCAGGAGACCATTGCTTCATTTAACTCGAAGCTGAGTCTCAGAAAGTATTGGCAGTGTGAGCAGGTACTCGTACCCTCATGTTTGCAGCAACATTGTCGGCAATAGCCAAAAGGTGAGACAGCCCGTGTCCATAGACGGACAGATGGATAGACAAGTGGTATTTACATGCAATGGGGTATCACTCAGCCTTAAAGAGGAAGGAAATTCTGACACATGCTACAACATGGATGAACCTTCAAGACACTATGCTCAGTGAAATAAGCCAGGCCCAAGAGAATGCTGTATGATTCTACTGATATGAGCTACCTGGAGCAGAGACAGAAAGTAGAATGGTGGTTGCCAGGGGCTGCGGTAAGGGAGGGTGGGGAGTTGGCATTTAATGGGGACAGAGTTTCAGTTGGGGAAGATGAAGAAGTTCTGGAGATGGATGGTGGTGATGGGTGCACAACGGTGCCAATGGACATAATGCCATAGAAGTGTGCACTTCAGAATGGTTAAAATGGTCAATTTTAGGCCATGTACATTTTACCATGATAAAGAAGTGGTTAAAGTAGAGCAGTGGCAGGAGCAGGCCCTTTGGGTGGGCAGGACTGTCCCTGTTCCTTGCTGCTTCTTTGTAAGAAGAGCTGCACGGAGGGAGGAGGCAGGCTGCCCAGCCTGGGGGCTGAAGGCCTTGGGGTGGGGGCAGGAGCAGCCCACTCACCAAAGTCTGTGGCACAGAAGGGGATGTGGGCGGGCTGGGGCAGGCAAGCCGCCCGCACCCTCGAACAGCGAAGTGTGTTTCTTGGATGAGACTCCAAGGCAATTGTGTGAGCCCACACAGTGTTTGTTCGGAAGCTAATGCATTCCTGTCCTATTGTCTCTGCCGGAGACTTGTTGTGGGCACACCCATCATATCCTCCCTCAGGGACAAACCAAGGTGCTCCCAGTCAGCTGTGGGAGGCCTGACAGCAACTAGGGAGAAAGGCGGCACAGTAGGAGCATCCCGGAGTCCCAGGAAGAGGGCCACAGGGCCTGGGCATGCTGCCCATGGCGTGCCCAGGATGCAGCCGGGCTGGTTGCTTGGGATGCCACCCTGCAGGGAGGGGAAGAGGGTGATGATGGAAGGACCCACAGGCTGCCTTGCTGTGCAGGCAGGGGTGAGCTGGAGATCACAACTTCTTGCTTACTAGTGAGGGGTGAATTGCTTACAACCCGAGGCATGTCAGCCTGCTCTTCCTGACCACTTCAGCTCACCAGTGGCACAACCTTCAATGTGGCAGAACAAATTCGAGCCACCTACTGCAGCTACAGAAAAAGCTCTGCTGAGATCCTGCCTTCAGGAGCTTCTCTGCTTTGGTCATGGTGGTTGGTGGGGGGTGGGGGTGGGCTGAGAGCAGCAACACAGGGGCAAGGTGGGACGTGCCCAGAGCGCCTGTGATTGGCTGGTTTGCTGGAGATCGATGCCAGCCAGAGAGCTCTGATTGGCTGGCGGGGTGGACAGAAGGGCCAGGGCCGTGGCAGGATATGCCAGAAGCATGGAAGAAGTCTCAGGCCAGAGGAGAGAGAAAAAGGAAGAGTTGAGAGTGGGAGGTGGAAGTCTGCAGCGGCCGTGGAAGCCACAGTGATGGACACAAATGTGACGGTGGAGAGAAGGGGACAGGGAGGAGAATGGGGGCAGAGCAGAGGAGACAGCACTGGTGCATAGCCCAGGGTCTAGAATGGTGGCCAGGGTGGAGGCTGCATGTGGCCACCTGCATCTCAGGAGCACCCTCAGGTACAGACAGGGCCCAACTGCCCGGAACCTCTGCCAGACCTGGACCTGTACCTTCAGCTAAGTCTAGAAGATAGCATAGGCACTGATACTCATGGTAATGACCATGAGTCATTAAGAAGAGGGTCAATTATGTCTGAGTCTCTGTTCAGGGAGGCAGGGAAGTAGAGAATCTACTCAAGAAAGGCTGTCATCAAAACTGTGCTACAGGTTTGGAGTCAGGAGACCTGCTACTCACTAGTAACCCCGGGCATGTCACTGAATCACTCTGCACCTCAGTTTCTTCTCCTGAGATTGGGGATAATATCTGCCCAGAATTGTTTTGAGAGTCAGTTGAGATAAGGCATGTGAAAGAGCTCTGAAAAGTGCAAAGCTTGATTCAAATGCAAGGTGCTATTATGGCTATTACATTTGTATCTTCATAAACCTGTATCTTCCTTGAAGATCTCAACATGCTTTGCATGCACCATCCTATCTACCCTCATGACAATCTTGTGGAGACAGGGAAAGGCCACAGGCACTATTATCTCTACTTAATAGACAGAGAAACTGAGGCTCTGTACTTAAGTGGCTTATATAAGCCAGACAGACAGCAAGTCTAAATATAACTAGAAGGTGCTCAAGAGTCCTGAGTCAACATCCTCTTCCTTAGAGCATGATTTTAATTTCTCCCAGATTAGCTAATCCTTATTTTGCTGGTTGGTGCTCATAATTCTCAATTCTGTTGACTAGTGACAATAGTCAACCTGGGCCTTCACAAAACTGAATAGATTTTTCCTATTCATTGTCTGCATTGGCCACCATCTGTTCATCCATCCATCCACCCACCCACCCATCTTTTCATCCACCTACCCACTCACCTGCTTATCCATCATCCACCCATCTATCTGTCCATCCATCCCTCTGTCCATCCATCTACCCACATATCCATCCACCCATCCTTCCATCCATCCACCTACCCATCCTTTCAACATTTATGGAACACCTACTATGTGCTGCACATGGTATAAGTACAGGGGTAACAAAGAGAGTAAGACATAACTTATAGTCTAGTAGGGGAAATCAAGAGGCTTTGGCTAGGTCTATGGGGTTAGAGCGTGGGATGGAACGGTGGTGGTGGAGAACACTCCAGCCATATAGCCCACAAAGAATGTA
>NW_007781809.1:0-572 GCF_000696425.1 Galeopterus variegatus
AGTGGCAGCTACAACAATCACCTTCCTATTTATGAATGAATTTGAGAAATATTTGAAGCTGGATGTGGCAAATAAAAATAGAAAAATTACAATGGTAATATCAGTCTGAATCAGGAACAATATTTAGACCAAATAGCATCTTGTTTTGCCATTTTCTGCTTCTCCTTTTCTAGTTCTCAAAAGTCTATGGCCCTGTGTTCACGGTTCATTTTGGCATGAAGCCCGTTGTGGTGTTGTATGGATATGAAGCAGTGAAGGAAGCCCTGATTGATATGGGGGAGGAATTTTCTGGAAGAGGCATTTTCCCAGTGGTTGAAAGAACTAATAAAGGACATGGTAAGTGTGCACGTGCCTGTGTCAGTATTGGTAATGGGGTGGGAGGATTTAAAACACAGACTCAAACATCACCTCAGGCAGACCTTGACCCAACCACATAGCTGCCAAGTGTCAATTCACTCTTCCTTGCCTGGGATCTCCCTCCTAGTTTCTGCTCCCTGTCTGGTAGGAATCGTTTTCAGCAATGGAAAGAGATGGAAGGAGACCCGGCGCTTTTCGCTCATGACCCTGCGTAA
>NW_007781809.1:2779-2987 GCF_000696425.1 Galeopterus variegatus
CAAACAAAAAAACCCCACTTTCCTATAACTGAATTTCTTAATCTGCAAAATGATAGATTTGGCCTAACTGATGGACAAAAATTTGCTAAAACGTAATATTACTTTGATGGCTATGCAGAACAATATCAAAAATCCACAAAAGGGTAACTTTGCCAAATAAATTAAATTTGGAGGATAATTGGAGATGATGGAAATTTACTTCCTGAAG
>NW_007781810.1:0-1730 GCF_000696425.1 Galeopterus variegatus
GTAAGAACAGTGATCACAACGTAGGGCACAAACCAGGCACTGTTCTAAGTATTTGACACATCTAATCCCCATAGGACTCTAGGAAGTAAATACCATGATTAGCCCCATTGTAGAGACAAGGATGCCAAGGCAAGGGGAGGCTGAGCAAGTTGGTGGCAAAGCTCAGGTTTGAACCAGACAGTCTCCAGCATCCAAGCACCCAAGCTCTTAACCACTGTATTATAGTGTGTGTGTGTGTGTGTGTGTGTGTGTGTGTGTGTGTGTGTGTAGGGCTTGGGGTAGTGGGATAGTGATCTGTTAGGGCAGGCGTCCATGTAAATATGAGAGGAGATGTCAGGAATGACTGGAAGAACAGGAGCCCTGCAAGGGAGAATCCTTGCAAAGCGCTTTAAGGAAAGCATTTTTTTTCAAAGGGTACATCCTCTAACAATTTACAGCAATTCCCACAGAAAGCAATATGCCTAAAATAGACCATTTCTTCATATGTTATATTTGTATGAACCTCATCCTTTTCGCATTTTTAGAACTTTAGGTAATCTTTACTTTCTATTAGTTGTCTATGTTTTAAATTCTCTCAGAAAGAAAGTTCTTTCCGAGATTGTTCCTCCTTTTGGCTCACCAAAAGTGCTTGGGTCAGCAGGCTGTGATGCTGGGGACAGACAGGGAGGGAACCTGAATAACATGGCTGCAGTTAAGCCACGGTTGCCTCCTTGCCCCGTGCATTAGTTGTGTGTACTCAGAGAGCTGTGTGGAATGTGGGGGCAGACCCTAGTCCCCTCTTACATCTACCATAGCTCCGAGCACAGGGTCTTGTATACCATTGATATGTGATTGCCATGTGTTTATTAATTAGAGACCTACAATTGAGAAGTGGCCTCTCCTCGGAGCCTTCTCTGAGTTTGGTTTGGTTCATAGGCAAGTCTTATGCTTACTCAGGGACCAGCCTTGGTGGACTCCTCAGTGAACTTCTCAGCTTAAGCTTTTTGTGGAATTTTCCTCACTGAAGATGATGCTGTTTCCAGAAAACAAATGTTCTTTTAGCCTATTGCATTTATTATTATCACTTGAAACACCAAGAAAAGATGTGTTTTCTCAGCTCTAGTGATGTTGTCTTATGGGAGACGTTCTACACAATAGAAGTTCAGGACACCCAGTGATATGATTTAGAAGCAATTCACCAGGTCACAGACACTGTTAAATCAGAAATGTGGCAAGAGGACAGGAGAGAAATCTGGAACACTCAGATATTCTGTCTACAAATCAAGGGCCTGGTAAACTTTCTCACTTTTTATGTCTATTGAAACAATGACTGTAAACAATGTGTAATGCTAAAAACTAATTAAGCGGCTACCCTAAATCAACAAAAAAGGGTAAATTGAATTTTAAGTAACATTTTCTCCTGTGAAATGTGCTTCTCCTTGTTTGGGGCCCATCCCAGTGCTGACACTTCTGTAAGTCAGGTCTCAGTGATCCATGACTTGAGCAGTCTGACCCTATGATCTCAGCTGGCTTCTGTTCTGACTGAGCACACTCCTCAATGCCATCATTGTCATGGACATCATCGTGATCATCATGATCATCATGATTCTTTCCTTCAGTCCATTTATTCAACTAAAATGGTCTCTTTTTTCCTGCTTTTTAAAATCTTACCCATCTTTACAATGCCCTCAGTTCTTTAATTCAGACTACCCAACAATTCTCCAATATCGCCTCTTCATGAATCCTTCACT
>NW_007781810.1:2183-2987 GCF_000696425.1 Galeopterus variegatus
AGTTCTTTAATTCAGACTACCCAACAATTCTCCAATATCGCCTCTTCATGAATCCTTCACTGATTGTGTCTCTTTTGGCCACTTTCTATGTCCAGCATCATGAAAGTTATTCATTCATTTCTCATCATTCTTATCAGTTTCGTTGTCCCCCTGGCCTCCATGCTACTAAGGAAGGGCTAGGTTATGCAGGAACAAAAGCTTCCCAAATGTCAGTGGCTCAACACAACAAAGTTTTTATTTTCTAGTATACATAAAATCAGTTGCAAGTTGAGGTAACTCTCCAAGCAACTGGCCTCCATGTGGTGACTTGAGGATCTGAGCCAAGTGGGTCTTCTCCATCCAGGAATTGCACCCTGGAGCACAGGGCCTATTTGGTCACTGTCACAGGGTTAGATTGTGCTTTTCACGGACTCAACCTGGATGTGACACTTATCATTCCTGCCCATATTTCATCAGTCAGTTAGTCACAGAATCTTGTCCATCTTCAAGGATATTGGGTTAACCCTGTGATGTCAGCTGCATCCCCTATTAGATAATAACTTATGAGAGTAGCTTGGGTATCTTATATTTCTTAGCATCTTCCATGATATTTTAGTCAAAATAGGCTCTCAGTAAATGCTTGTGGAATAAATGCTCATGGAATAAATGACATCAGCAATAAGCCCTTATGAGGCATCAACTTGTGACAAGATTTATGCTAGACACAAGAAGAATGAAATAAAGAGCTGAAATTTAAGGTCTGGCACATAGTAGATCATTCATTCATTCAATTTATTAATGAATTAATTCATTCAACAAATACCT
>NW_007781811.1:0-555 GCF_000696425.1 Galeopterus variegatus
AAAGCACGCGGCCTTTGCTGTAAGCAAATGGAATACTTAAGAAGACAGATCGGGTTAGATCAGTGTTTGTTCTCCACCGGGCTGTTTCCCCGTTCACAGGTATTTGCCTTGAAGTCCCTTTAATCAGCTGGCTTTCCTGGGTTGCAGCAGATCAATCAGCCGTCACGCATCGCTGCGTGTCCGGGCGGCTGGGCCCCGGGGTGGGGCCAGGCCACGCATCCCCCTCCTCCAGCAGCTCCAGACTCCGACCCATGGACTGGGGAGGAAGAGTGGGAGGGCGGGTAGCAGGGGCAGTGATGGCCGTTCTGATTTGCCATCTAGGACATGGAGCTCAGGGGGCTTGCCGCAGCCACACGGCTGTGGGGGCTCAAAGGTCCCCCACCCTTGCCACCATCCCTTTGGTGTTCCCCCCAAAAGAGAGAGAGTCTATTTCCTCCTCCTCCAATCCGGGCCAGGCTGTGACTTACGCCATTCTGAGGCCAGGCCTCAAGAGACCTTGTCCATCTCTGCCCTCTCGGACCCCTGCCTGCCCTGAGACCAGCCAGGCTGGCCTGT
>NW_007781811.1:2464-2987 GCF_000696425.1 Galeopterus variegatus
GGCCTTATTCCATCTTCTAATCAAATTGCCAGTCTGGCGTGTCCCAGGCAGGGCTGGGTGGGAGGCGAGGCCGTGGTCCCTGGGGCAGGGAGCTACGTGCGAGGGTGGCTGCAGTGCTGGATGAAATCAAGGTGTAAATACGACCATAAATTGTAGTGAGCCAGCCTCGGTCCTGGGTGATGGGCTCGCTGCAGCTCTCGAAGTTCGTCTGGCTGTTTCTTTGCAGTCGCGGCTGCTTTCCATCAGTGCTTCGAAAGCAATCACTGCGGCCCTGCCCGATGGCCGTTCAAGAGCGCCACGTGGAGACCTGTGGGCGTGTGGCTCCCCACCTTGGGGCACAGCTAAGTACCTGGGGCTGCAACCATTGTGTGTGTGAATCTGTGTGTGTGCATGTGTATGATGCTGTGTGTACTTCTGTCTATGTTGTGTTTGTGTGTGCATACGTACATTTATGTGGCTATGTGTTTGTGGTGCATGTATGTGTACTGGCATGTCTTTATGGGTATTTATGTGCAGTGTGAGT
>NW_007781812.1:0-424 GCF_000696425.1 Galeopterus variegatus
TTCATCACTGATTTGTGGTTTTCGTTGAAGAACTATTTCACCTCCTGGATATTTTTTTTTTTCTCCTGGATATTTTTATATATCCCTAGATAATTTGATTTTTTGGTTCATACTATACATGGAATTGAATTACTCTGTCCAACCATTGTATCAGAAATCAATATTTTATTATTAATTTCTTAAAAAGAGATTAGATCATTGAAAAACAAACAAGCATAAAAGAATAGTGAATTTTGAAAACAGAACAATAGAAGCAATTCCTACTTAAGTAAAAGCGGAAAAATCCAAAAGACTTAAAATTTTGAAATTAGAAAGATGAATGTAAAATACATGACATATAGAAGAAAAAGAAAATAAGAAAGCACACAGACTTTGTCAAAAATGATGCAAGGCAGAAGAAAATACAACAACCTATTTTTTTTTT
>NW_007781812.1:2064-2987 GCF_000696425.1 Galeopterus variegatus
GCATTTTACACCAATTACAATTTCTGAATTAAAAATAATACTGGCCAGCAACCAAAAAAAACAAAATACAACAAAAGATAACAGAAATCAAAAACAAACAAACAAACAAAAAAAATCCCTATATACAACAAACACTGGCAAGGAAGTGGAGAAAAGGAGACTCATACATAGCTGATAGAAATATAAGATGCTGTAATAAATTTGAAAAGCTACCATTTTCTGTTAAGTATACAATTACCATAAAAATCCAGTAATTCTACTCATCAGCCTATTAAAAGAGAAATTAATGCATATGTCTACAAATATATTTGTACAGAAATTTTTATGCTAGGCTTTTCATAATAACCCAAAACTCAAATACTCATCCATTGGAGAGTGGTTAAACAATTGTGGTATGTTCATGCAATGAAATATTATGCTGCAATGTTGTGGTTGCTCATCAATTTGTAAAATTTAGATTCATGCTCCACTGCATATAAATTTTTTATCATTCTTATACACATGGAAGTCATAGAGGAAGAAGATATCGATAATGTATTGTGAGAGAGGATATGAAACATTTCATAATAGATTTTACTCTCAATGAGGTGGTAATAAATATTATTTAACGGTGATGTTAGCTCAGGAAATACTACAGTTAGATAGTGATTGTAGTAACACATTGCATTGCAATGATTGTTATGGATTTGCCATATAAAAGGCAAATATATGACTCTTACTTAGAGAATTAGCCCTATATTCAAATATTTTATTTATTGATTACATGACTTCTGAAAAATTACACAGGTTATCTAAGCTTGGTGTCTTCTGAGTATGGGAATACTAATATTTGTCTCACCTGTATGGATTAAAAGTTATATTTTTAACCTAGTGCACAGTACACATTTTCAGACAAAAAGTAAGTTCAAAGAAAAAAATTCTAT
>NW_007781813.1:0-1687 GCF_000696425.1 Galeopterus variegatus
TATTGTCCCATCTCTGTAATTCCTTTTTCTGCATCTCATCATGTCAAACCCCTGCTGATTACTCAAGCTAAGAATTAAACTATGCTCTTTCTATGAAACTTTTCCTAATTCTGTCAGTCAAAAGTAATCTCTCAATTCTCAAAGCAGGAAGAACCCTTACCACGATACAAAACACATTCACTCTTGTTCGTAACTTAACAAAAACCTGGGGTAGCATAGTCTAGACTCCAGGAGAGCCAGATGGAGTTCCAGGAATTCTAACTGAACAATCACCTGCTATGCCTCCTGACCAACATAGCAAAGAGGACTTTAATAAAAACAGATGCAGTGATTGATGTTCCTGAAGCAAGAGGAGAAATGAAGATTAGCTCACCCCACTCTTTGGAGAAGTGCCCCAAGTGGGAGGAGTGTACTTTTAAAGGTAGGAAATTTAAGGTGTCTGGGCTGCCCAACTGTAAGACCCAATGGCTTGGCCATTCCAGACCTCTTGTATGTAATTGAAAACTGAATGTATCAGGCTATCAATTTATGACTGTTATAGACTAAATGCCTGTGTCCCCCCAAAATTTGTATGTTGAAGCCCTAACCCCAAGGTGATGGTTTTAGGAGGTGAACCTTTGTGAGGTAATTAGGTTCAGATAAGGTCATGAGGGTAGAACGCCCTGATGGGATTAGTGTCCTTAGAAGAAGAAGAGACACCAGAGCTTCCTCTCTCAGTCATATGAGGACACAGTGAGAAGGCAGACAACTCAGCAAGAACTGAATCTTCCAGCACCTTAATCTTGAACTTTCTAGCCTCCAGAACTGCAAGAAATAAATGTTTGTTGTTTAATCCACCCAGTCTATGGTATTGTGTTAGCTCGAGCAGATGAAGATAATGACTTGAAGAAAAGATGTGCAAACACTAATGGAACAATCTTCTCAACATTAGAGAGGAGCAGCAGTGATGTCTGAGGCAGAAGATTACATGAGACAACCAGCAAAGGCAGCAGCCACAGAAATGAGGACTGAGGACACCAAGGGGCAGAGAGTGATGGCACTTTTCTCAGGAAAGGTGAATAGACTTCAACACCTGTTTTTATTAACAGTTATCTGATATTTGGACAAATGATGGAATAAAGGCAGAGAAGTCAGCTTCTTTTGCAACTCTGAATATACCGGTTAGACGTGAAAGCTGCAAAAGAATGAAGACTGAAATACAGTAGACGTTATCTACGGTTTCTCTATCTCCTTTATGAACGAGAGCCAGTGGTTTTATTATTTATTATGAAAACTGCACAGGCTAAACTATCGAGAAAGAAATGGAGTTGCCAGATCTTAACCTGAGGCTTACTATTTTGCTTTGAAATCCCAATTTTCTTGACCAGAAACCCTGTTCATGAGGGAGAGTGACTGTGTACAGCTGTGTTATTGATTTGTAACCTTTAATCTCATTCTTATCTTTCTGCAATGACCAACATTGCCTATAAACTCTGTAGTCTGGCTCTCCCAAGTTCGGCCTGCTTAGTGAATGGAATGAGTTTCATGGAGACAGAAGCAGTCAGGGGATAGATTTCAACCTGTAGAGTAAAAGACATAAACTTGGCCTTCTGCGGTACATTACCTGGCAACAACCCTGTGAGCTTTTCCAAACAATAAAAATTGAGCACATCCATCTCTCCACCTAGTCACAGTCATCAGTCCAGCC
>NW_007781813.1:2466-2987 GCF_000696425.1 Galeopterus variegatus
TCCAAACAATAAAAATTGAGCACATCCATCTCTCCACCTAGTCACAGTCATCAGTCCAGCCCACGTCAGCTCACAGGGTTATGACACATTTAATAGTAACATTAAAATTGCAGTATTATTAGGACTAGTTATGGCCATGGCCGAGTTGATCTAAGCACTGCTTGGGTGTTGGCTACAACAAGTCTGTTGGTTGCAATCGAGTTCTTTGGGAAATCTTATGTAGTAGGGGTGTGTAGAAGATTCATTTTATCATTATATCTAGTGAAACTGATCTTTGAATATAAAATTGCCCCAGGAATTATATTCAAATATGTTAATTTCATTTGTGCCATTCATCTGCTCCAAAATCAGCTCAAAAATAAATTATTATAAACTCCATATTTTATATTCAACCTTGATTAAACTCATAGGCCATATGTTTCAATAGCAACTAATAGAACTTTTAAGTAAAGAGCTATTGAAGACTCTGAACGATAAATGCTGGTGAGGTTGCGGAGAAAAAGGAACTCTCATACATTGTT
>NW_007781814.1:0-2987 GCF_000696425.1 Galeopterus variegatus
CATGCAGTTGTCATAGAAGACTACAGTGATATAGAAATTAAATTAACAAATTAGAAAAAAAAAAGAAAGGGATAAATATAATTATCCTAGGACTAAGAATTCCTGTTCCTCTGCCAGAATTAGGTAAAAATTTAAAAAAGCTATTATAATAGTTTAAATTGTTTAAGGAGTTTAAATTGTATTTTAGAAGCTAAGTGTGCAAGACATGTAAGATTACTTTATTTTCTTTAAATCAAATTAAATTTGACCCCAAGTTTCAATACCTCAGAGATACCTGAGTTATTATTGAGACTTCTTTCCTATTACAAATGTCATGCAGGGAATCTTGAGCCAGGTAGGCTTCTCTGGGACGTGGGCTTCCTTATGGTTGCTACTAAAAGGTCTACGATCCTTTAAAGCCCAGGGATTCCCTTGCTCTTTTCTATGCAGCTCTCAGGGCCTAGGAATCTTAACCAAGGTTGGATGCCTTTAGACCAAGTCTAACTTCAACTTACTCATCATAAGGTCATCCCCAGACACTCTTTCTCTCCATACCAAATTCAAACTTCTGCTTTAGTCCCTTCAATGTAACCTGACCCAAAGCAATGCCCAAATGAAGTGGGTGTGTATGACCTCTTGATAGTAAACTTGAGCCACCAGGTTGTCCAAGGAGAGGAGACCTCATAGTTCATCTTAATCAGGGGCTATGCCAATCTCCTAGGTTGTAATTATAACCAGACTGGAGGCTTTGTCCAACTCTACAGACACTCATTTTAGAAATTACCATTTGCAGTGTGTGGACCACACCCTTCACCCCCACCCCCACCCCAAACACACTGACAATCACTGTGTTAACAAACTCCTGTTACCTGTAGGAGCATGACATATTTTTCTGGTGTGACAGAAAACCACAGCTCTAAGACACATGGGGGAACATGTGAATCATTATTATCCATTCTAAGTGAGAAGAGGCCTGTATTAGTCCTTTTCTGTTGCTTATAACCAAATACTTGAAACCAGATGATTTATAAAGAAAACGAAATTTATTGGTTACAGTTTCTGAGGCTGGGAAGTCCAAAGTCCATCTGGTGGTGGCGACAGTGACCCAAGAGTCTCAGACTGCAAGATGATAGAAGCAAAGAGCACAGAGAGAGCAGGGAGAGAAAGACAGACTCTCCTCTTTTTTTAAAGCCCTCAGAACCACACCCCTGACCACCATTATTAATCCATTCACTACTGCACGGTCCTACAATCCAATCACCTCTTCAAGGCTCCACCTTCCAATTACCATAATAGGATCTCCCACCCTCTTAATAGTTGCAGTGGAGGCCAAGTTTCTAATACATAAAACTTGGGGGGACACAATTCAAGCTTCAATGAGTTTTGGGGGGCATAATTCAATCCACTACAAGGCCCTCTACCCCAAAGCAGGTGCAAGAGTGTGCAGTAGCAGCCAAAGGTGAAGAAGAGTTTCTGGCCTCCAGTAGAGACACAGAAAAATTAAAAAACAATTCAGATAGTTTTTAGAGATTTCCCAATAAAACCTGCATACAGAACTTCTGCTTCTGGGAAGATACAGTGGATGCATTTTTTCTATTCCTTCAGCTCAGTGCAGCAAAAACCTTGTTTTATATATAAAGCAAACATAAGATTCTTCTGAAAGATGAAGCAGAAGGCAGACCAGCTACAATCTTGGGACCCTAGGAATAACACAGTGGTATATTCTCTAGGTTTTTTTTTCTTTCCTTTATATAACCTAGATTTGTAGATAAGAAGCAGCAATCTAGGAATACCAATGGGTACAGACAAAAACAAAAGCTCTCACTCTCTAGCTAAAAGGACAGGCAGCCTAGCAAGACAGAAAACTTTTAAACAGTAATCACTCTACTCCAGTCATATACCAAGGAAAAAACTGTGATTCTATCCCCACCCATGCCAGCATAGACAGAATGAGGAACCTAGATGTCCACTTTGATAAGGCTGGAATGAAGTGCCTCAACATCCCCTCTGGGATGGTTTCAGAGAAGGCTAAGTAGGCGGCTGAGACTTTCATCCACTCTGGCTTGAAGTGAGGTCCTTCTCTCCCTGCTGTTTTGTTGGAAATGACTTGAGGAGCACCCCCAGCTCACAGTAGTGAGGTGCTTCTCCTCTCTCCCAGGTGGGATGGTGTCAGAAGAGGTCTAGTCAGGACCATCGCTATTGCCCAGCAGTAATGTGGTCACTCCACCACAGTGTCAGTGGAGACTTAGGTGGGAATCCAGAATCCCCATTTCCACCCAGCAGTAATGAAAAGGTCCCTGCTTAGTCAATGGAGGCCCAGTGGATAACCCGAACTTCCACCTCTACCTGCAGAAGTGAGTTTGGTGGCCTCTCTTCCCCTGCTGAAGTAGTGTCAGAAAAAGCCAGCTAAAATGAAAGGCTTAAATAAGATCCAGAGTCTCAGGATATAAAATTGACCAGGTTTCAATTATACATCACTCATCATACCAAGAACCAGGAATATTACAAACTGAATGAAAAAAGTTAGCCAATAGATGCCAACACTAAGATGGCACAGAATAGAATTAACTCTCAACAATTTTAAGTTGGCTATGATAAAAATGCTTCAATGAACAATTATAAACATAGAAAAAATAGAAAGACTTAGCAAAGAGATAGAAAGTCTCAGCATAGAGATTCTAAGATGGCGACGGGTCTGGAGCGGCCGTACCAGGAGACAGTGCGATCCTGAGAAGTGTGCGCTGTGATACCAGAGTACTATTTGCATTTCCAAGAGCAACAAAAAACGAATAAATCTTTCAACAACGAACCTACAACGACAAACAAGCAACAACAGGTTCAAGGTTTTAGGGCCGACACAAAAGAAGACTCCTGAGAGCGCCCAAGCCCTGCTGTGGGTTCAAGCGAGCAGCCCGAGACAACAAAGGCCAAGTAAATCAGCTGCGATGACACAGAAATGGAGTGGAACGCGCCGGACCGGCCCAAATCTGCGAGCTCTGTGAGTCACC
>NW_007781815.1:0-672 GCF_000696425.1 Galeopterus variegatus
CTCCTGGGCCCTTATGACTTCTTAGTGTGACTATGAGATTATGCAACTAGAGAAGACCTAAGAGAGTGTTTGTCAAACATGAATATGCATGTGAGATCACTTGGGGACCCTGATGAAATGGAGATAATGATCTGGTAGGTCTGGGAGGGACCAAGATGCCTCATTTCTAACAAACTCTCAGGTGATGCTGATGGTGCAGCATCATAAACCACACTTTGAGTAGCAAGGTCCCAAAAGTCTGCCAATTAAATTCTAAGACTCTGTGGTTACATAATTCATTACCATTATTATAAGGTATTTTGATATGTGGGCTCTATAGCTAGACTACCTGAGTTCAAATCCAAGATCTCTCACCATCAGTGTGACCGTGGGCAGGTTATGAACTTCTCTGGGTTTCTGTTTCCTCACTTTGTTATAAGGAACAGGTGTGTTTATGTATATACAATGTGTACAGCACTGCCAAGCACACAGTGAAGGCTTCATAAATGTTAGTTGTTATTACTCCAAGGGTAGACTGTTCAAACCTCTGCTGAAAGAGTGGATGTATTGTGAAGTATCTGGAAGTCACGGTTGAAAAATACATGTTTATTTATGCTACTTTATTTGGAAAATAATTTAAGGCAGCTGGCTGTTAATTTCTTTCCTCGAGTATCCATATCCATAAAGCTGGCA
>NW_007781815.1:2470-2987 GCF_000696425.1 Galeopterus variegatus
AAACTTAGGTGAGTTTTCTCTCTAGTAAAGGAGGTTAAGATTTGACCAGAAACCTTTCTATCTGGGACATGGAGAAAGGTAACCAGGGTATCAGAAGGCTTCAGATGTCTTCAATTTACAAATTTGACAAAGTTCCCTTTGGGACTCCTGTATCTACCTCTTCTTCCCTAATCAGAGGAACTCCTATTTTTCCTCTTTTGCATATTGGTTATCCCTGCAAGAGTCTAATTCAAAAATAATTCTGTGGCTAATGGAGGTGTAGTAGATTGAATTATGTCTCCCCAAAATTCACTGAAGCTTGAATTGTCCCCCAAGTTTTATGTTTTAGAAACTTAGCCCCCACTGTGACTGTTAAGAGGGGGGGAATCCTATTATGGTAATTGAAAGGTGGGGCCTTGAAGAGGTGATTGGATTGAAGGACCATTCAGTAGTGACTGGATTAAAAATGTGGTCAGGGTTGTGGTTCTGAGGGCTTTAAAAGAAGAGGAGAGTCTGTCTTTCTCCTTCTGCTCTCTCT
>NW_007781816.1:0-2987 GCF_000696425.1 Galeopterus variegatus
TAGTATTAGTTCCAGATAGATTCAGTAGTGTAGTCTCTGTGTAAGTACTTTGGCTGAATTCTGTGTTGGAGTTGTGTGAGAGTGCCAGGGAAAGAAGAAAGAGGAAAGAGAAAAGCCATCCAGAATAACCTCTTCAAATCGAGGAGCCCTAGTATACCCCAGTGCACCCATCAGGGTCAGAGTAAGTTAGCCAGGGTGCCAACAGTCCCTCCCACGAATACCCACCATTACCTAACAGTGACAAGACTCCAAGGCACTATCCCCCCAAATTAGAGAGCTTGCTTGTGTCCTGATGAACCAACATAGTGTCACCAACCTCAGCAAGGAAATACTGTGTCCTCGGAACCATGTCACAGAGGTCATGGATATCCTCAGGGTGTGTGACTAGCTCGTATTCTCCAGTGCAGCTGTATCTCAAATATGGTTTCGTCATTGCTAAATAAAAAAAAAAAAATCTCAAAATAGAAGTGCAGTTAGTAGTCCTAGGCCTCATTCTTATTTATATTGGATCTGAGCTAAGTATACTCCTGTAAGTTCCTTGAGTTCTAGGGACAATTTGTCAAGTCTGGAGGAAGGGCCATTGAACCAATTCTTACTCCTTAATAACATCTCCCTGTTACATATTTCCCAGGTTTTTGTTATAATTCATATTATACATATTATAGCAACTTCTACTATGATGCACAGAAATAGATATACTAAAACACTGATGACAATCATGACTTGTATCATCCAGAGAGGTGCTGGAATTTCCTCTCCAATACGTGCTGTTACCAAAAATCTCACAAGTTTTCTGATAATCTTTTACTACTTGAACTATTTATTTCCCTCCTTTATCCATTATCTTTGCACCTTTTAACAGTCTTTGTCACAGGAATTCAACTGCATATGAGACTTTTCCAAACTTACAGATTTTCATCTGGCCAATCTCCATGGATATGACATCAATGGGGAATTTTAGTTTGAATTCCTCTCAAAAATAATCCTTACATGAGGATCATCATCTACTCATTTCAGTTACATTTAGGTCTATAAGTGAAACCATAAATATTTTATTATAACAGATAACCATACTGGAAAGATTAAAATTTTGCTTTATACCCTGTACCTCAGTTAATTTTATCATGTTATTTCCCAAATCTTCCAGCAATGTATCCCTTTCTATATAAAATCCATTTTCTGCTACCATGGCAGTTACCATAAGCCACTGTTCATGAAGCTTCAGGTTCCATCTGGGATAGGTGGAACATAATCGTACAACAGCCTTCAAGAAACAAATTCTCAACAACACAGGATTGCAGGTATAATTATGAAGCACTGACCACCTGTCTCCCAACCAAATGTATGTACAATTGGAAAAGTTCCTTGTTGATTCAAGGCACTCTGGCCAGGAAGCATTGTTGCTACACAGTGTTCTTACTTACAAGAGACAAATTATGATTGTTTAGTTTGCACATAGTGTTCCTGCATATGTACTCTTCTAGCCTGAGTCTTCAACATCCCTATCCAACATCCTGGTCCTCTTTTAAATCACCTTTGTAAAGCAGTTTTTTGTGTACAGTAAAATTGAGTGGAAAGTATAGAGTTGCCATACCCCCCTTAACTTACCACCTTCAGTTTCCCCTATTTTTAACATCTTGTGTTATTGTGGTATGTTTGTTGCAATTCATGAACCAATATTAATAACTTATCATTAAGTAAAGTTCATTTACATGACATTTCACTCTTTGTGTTGTGTGTTCTATGGATTTTGACAAATGTATAATGGCATGTATCCTCCATTACAGTATCATACATAATACGTTTGTTGCCCTCAAAATCTCCCGTGCTTCCTGTATGTGTCCCTTCCTTTCTCTCCCTCTCCTGAATCCCTGTCAACTACTGATTGTTTTTGTTTGTTTGATTGTTTTACCATTTTCATAGATTTGACCTTTCTAGAATGTTATATAGTTGGAATGTTGCCTTTTCAGATTGGCTTCATTCACTCAGCAATATGCATTTAAAATTCTTTCATGTCTTTTCATGGCTTGATAGCTTATTTCTTTTTAAGCTGCTACGTATTCAATGCACAAGATTTTATTACAATCAAGATATTAGTAGGATTGACAGCAGCAGTACACTTGGTGACCTTGCTGGCTGCAGGAAACTACTCCTGCCCACCCAACTGACAGCAGCAGCACTCTCTGCTGCTACTACAGACACTGGTGCTGCACAAGTGGCCTGCCGCAGCCACTGCCACAGCAACTGCCATGTCAAGGGCAGCTCATTGCCACAGCAGTAGCCACTCTCACATTATAAGCAACCTGTTGACCACTCAATGGCTTTGAGAGAACCAGTGGAACACCCCACTTACCAGTGGAACTTAGGGAAAGAGTTGAGCAGGTGTGGACTCATGAGGGGGCAATTACGCTGCCACCCACAGTAGCACACATACCTACTTTCACTTGGGGAAAGAGGTGAGTGAACACATCCCACAGGGAGAGACACATGCGGGACACTGACAGAGTGTAGAAACCCAAGATACCCAAACAGAGTAAGGAAGAAAATTCCCAATCACCACCAACCCATCACCCAATCAGGGGATGCAAGGTCCCAGAAGGAGCCTCTGCTTATAGGAAAGAGGAAAGAGAAAATCTGCCCAGTGTCACTATTCAAACTGAGGCACTCCAGTATACCCCAGTGCACTCATTAGAGTCACAGGACTCTAGCCAGGGTGCCAACAAAAATTGTACAGGGTCACCCACCTCAGCCAAAGTTCAACAGCGCACACAGGAACTTCTATCATGGACTTGAGAGCTCACTCAAGTCCTTGATAAACCAACAGTGTCACTAACCTCAGCAAAGAATCACTAAGTGCCCCAGTGACTAGGCCACAGAGGTACTCACATACAATTACAATACTGAATTTTGCCAAAGTACTCACACTGAGACTAGACTACTTTGTCTACTTGGGACCAATACTAAAACATCCCACTCAATGGTCAATA
>NW_007781817.1:0-2986 GCF_000696425.1 Galeopterus variegatus
TTAATATAATCATTAAAAACTGCACATGAGGAGCCTAATTCCTCTGTTTTGGTTTTTTGGGTTTTTTTCTTGATATTAGTTTCCACATAGTAGATTAGGACAAAGGGTTATCTACGCATAAAAATGTACAGTTATAGGAAATAAGTTTAATTTAATTAGAATTTAGTTCTCTCTCTCCAGTTGATAATAAATCACGTAAATTCTGTAAAAATCATATTTATAAAAATGACTGTCTATCATAAAGAGAAATTACTAATATACTTATCAAGTGCCTGTTTCTCTGCCATTTTAAGTCGTTTTGACCCAATCAGCAACACTGAAATAACAGAAAGGAAAAGTACTAAAATGTGAAATTTCCAGACTTATGGAATTTTACTCCACTTCTGCCTAATGTTGGCCTTATAAATGTGTATCTAAATAATGATCGATGAGCAAAATTAATAATAACTTGATCAGTTTTGATTAATCCCTATAGGTATAATTTTCAGAAACTAAGAAAGTGACTTGTAGTAATACATCCATTTAATGTCTGATAATTTTCAATACTTTGCTTTCAACAGAATTAAAGGAATACCTATTTAAGCTGTTGATTTATTAAAAATATTTCATGGCAAAGTACTATGTGATTTTTGGTATATAAATTAAAAGAAGTTTAAAAATTGATATTTTTGTTCTAAAGTATTTTTTTTTCCATTCACACACATACGTTTATGTAAAAATGTTTATCAGCATTAACCTATATAAAATTTAGTTTTAAAAATAAGAATGAAGTTAATGTTGTAACTTTCTTTACTCAAACAATAGTATTCATGGAAAATACATAAAATAACTGAAAATAACTATACATTTTACTAATTTAGTCACATATATCTGTTGTTTTATCAATTGGTGAAACATTACAACAATAACTCTAAAAAAAATATTTTTTCCAGCTAGAGCCAGAGAATTGAAAAATAAGTATAAATTAAATTGATATCATTTATATTGGTAATATAACTTATGTTATTTAATTAAATTTAATTATATTGCATAGTACATATCAAATTGTTATATATTAAATTGTATGTTAAATCTATAATTAAATTTATATAATACATATAAATATTTTTGTTGCAGAAATGATGTTCAGGTGATCAACAGAATATTTTTAGATGTTAAAGTATGCTACTTTTGAAAAACTCTAATATGAGAATTGAAATATTAGTTCAAGGATCAAAAGAAATGATGGACAATTTCTGACTGACAGAAAAGCTTGTTCGTGTACATTTTGATGGATGATGGTGGGTATCAGATTGCTTTTCAATTTAAATTTCATGGGAAATATTTAAAAGAGAGATACAACAGTTTTATTTTTAAATATCAATATTTATATTAGCTTGAAAATTAGATCCTCTGCAACTATATTTATGGCTGATGAAAAATCTTAAACATCAAATTTAAAATATGTGAGGGAGTACGTGCTTTCTAAAAATCTTTTTAGGGACTAAAAGAGAAAAAGAAATTGGAGATCAATGTTTTAACACACCCAATCTGGATAAGATGTGCCATCTTGTAGTATCTTGTGTTTTCTTCTATCATAGAATTTGCTATGAGTTTTTGTAACAGTCTATTTACTTATCTGCTTCCTTTGCTACCATGTCAGAAACCATGTTTTGCATAAGCAGTCTTAAGACTGAGGTTGCCAATGTGTGTTTTTTGGCTGAATGCACAAATAAACTGATTTGGTTTTGAATGCATATTTCTCAGTGTTTTTGTGCACCAACACTTATGCTTATATTCTTTCTTTTGAATTTTAAGATCTTCATGAAGAGAGTGAAAATTGCTTTATGATAGAAAGAATAACATACCTTTTTGGTTGTAGTCCAATCTCTGACAACAAAATCGTGTAACTTCGGCAAGTCAAAATTCCTTAGGCCAAAAATATCCTTATTTGTAACATCAGGGATGAATTCTTAGGTCCCTTTTTGCCCTAAAGCCATTTTGTTTTCTTTATTTCCTGCATAGTTAAAAGTGCCTTATTTTATGGTCTCTTACTTCCTATGTAATCACAGTGAGAATGCATAGGAATGGCTGCCACCTCATTGCCCTGGTCACAGCTACACTGTCTTAGAAAAGAAATAACAATGATAGAAATGACAATGACAGACAGCTATCTAAGAATATCAAATCCTTAATTTAAAACTAAAAGGGACTTTATGCATTAACTAATTCTGCCTTTATTTTCAAAATGAGAAAGAGGATGTCAAGGAATTTTAAATCACTTGCATAAGGTAACACAAAGCTATTATCAGAGCTTGGTGTTCAATTTGGTCTCAGGGTTTGCGGTCAATTAAATCTGAATTCAAATCTCAACCACAGAGTTTTGAAAAAAATTATGTACATTGTTTATTTTATAATTTCTTTTTTAAATAATAGAATAATACCTTTACTTATACCTTGTTTTGAGGTTATTAAATAATGATTGTCAAGTACTAGGCACACAGAAAAAAGATAAATAAGTGATAGCTATGATTATTATGTACCATTCAGAGAGGGCTGCAACATATCAAGCTAGTAATAGTACTTTTAGTTTAATGTCATATCTAACAAAAACAGATTCTCAGAAATTATGCCTATTTATTTAACTTTTGGTGATTTAAATTTTACTAAATATCTTGAAATAAATATCTTGAAATTTTACTAACTAAATATCTTGAAAATGGAAATGAGGTCCACAATCTAAAAAATAGTGATGTATGAATTAACTTATCTACCTATCTATATATCAATTGTATATGAATTCAAGAAACATTTATTGAATACTGTGTGCCAATCTCTGTAGCAAGCACTGCAGATCCACAAAGGTATAATATAAAGCATGATCCAGTGTCCAACTTTGGTGAATTCCAAGTTGAGATTTCAAGTAATAGGTTTTAATAAGTGTACGAATCAATTAATACAGGAAATATACCTGGTCCTACAAAACTGAAATTAAGAAATTGCCTTT
>NW_007781818.1:0-2986 GCF_000696425.1 Galeopterus variegatus
CTTGCTCATGCATTCAACCATGTTTCCTGAATGCCAGCCCTGGGGATGCAAGATGAAGAAGGAGTCCTTGCCCCAGTCACAGTCAAGTGGAGGGCATCCTCACGCACACAGACCATAGAAAGTGCATTTTGGATGGAAGCTGACAGCCAGGAGGATGAGCTGGGGCAAGAGGGAATTCTGGGAGCTGAGTCCCAGGTGACGAACAAGATTCCACCAGGTGGGAAGAGGTGTATTAAAGACAGAAAAAGCAAAATGTGCACAAAGGCCCTGAGTAGAGGGGAGGGAGAGGTGTGAGCCCGAGCAGCCAGGTCTGCAGAGGGACAGTCAGGAAGTGGGGCTGGAGGGCTAAGGCAGGCCCAGATCAGAGAGAACTTGCCCGCAGCCCTGCTGTGGCATCCAGGTCCCCTCTTGTAGGCAATGGTGAGGCAGTAGATGTTGACGAGCAGAGAACAGTGCAGTCCTGTCCAGGACTAGAACAGTGCAGTCCTATCCAGGACTTAGACCTAGATTTTAGACATTAACTTGCTTATGGTGGGAGGCAGGAGATCACAAAACTCACTTGGGCTGTTCCAAGGGCCCAGGCATGATATGTTGAGGGTCTGCATTGTGGCAATACCAGGAAGGTAGAGAAAATGAACTTGATGCTAGAGAAATTTCAGACATAGCTGCTACAGGGCCTGGGGACTAATTAGGGATACCGGGGTGGTGGAAGGGGTTGCACTCCACACCAAGACCCATAGACACAAGTAAAAAAACAACAGAGATATTAAGTGATTCATCCACACCCCCACGGCTGTTATGTTAAACCACATAAAATGGCCAATATTTTACCTGTAAAAATGTTAGTTTCGTGCGATTCAACCTAATCATAAAAAGTAGGGCCAGGACTTGAATCCAGCTGTACTAAATCAAAATCTTCTCCTTGCAAAGAACATTTTCCTAACCACTTCAATCTCAGGAACCTGAGCTACTAGCTTTCTTTAAACAGTCACTGAATACTTTAGCCCTTAAAGGATGTGTCTTGGAAAGAGCGATGGATTGAAGGAGGGAAAACCTTGCTGAGAGAGAGAAAAAATGAAAAAGTTGTCTGAGTTTGCAGGTTTACCTGCTGTGCCCCCACCATCCCCCCAGTGGTCCCCTGAAGGCCACGGGTCCATGATACCCTCTGTATCTTGGCTTCAATCCAACCTTCCCTCTCCTAGAGTCACCCACGCCTCATGAGTGTGCCATCCTGGCAAATTGCCTGACACACAGCACTGAAGAGTGGGAACTTTACTGAAGACACAACCAAACCAGCAATGACCAGGCATGGAGAGAACGGTAGCCACAATGCAGAGACACACCTGAGACAGGGAGGAGAGAGGGGAACAAGCCGGGGCAGAGCCTGTCTGCTTCTCCTTCTCTCATTCTACCCTCCTCGGAATAATAACCACAGACACCCTCAGTTTCTGTCCCACAGTTGATTCCCTTGGGTCTCCCACCCCCCCTGTGATTGTCTCCAAAGCTCCTGCCTCCCACTCCTCTCACTGGGGGAGAGTGCTCCCTGCTAATCCTCCCCTGTGAACTTACTCCCCCTCCCTCTATCCCACCCCCCGGGGGCTAACAGACCACCCAGCACTGCTGACCGTAGCCACAGCCTGGAACGATCTTAGTTTCGTGCGATTCAACCTAATCATAAAAAGTAGGGCCAGGACTTGAATCCAGCTGTACTAAATCAAAATCTTCTCCTTGCAAAGAACATTTTCCTAACCACTTCAATCTCAGGAACCTGAGCTACTAGCTTTCTTTAAACAGTCCCTGAATACTTTAGCCCTTAAAGGATGTGTCTTGGAAAGAGCGATGGATTGAAGGAGGGAAAACCTTGCTGAGAGAGAGAAAAAATGAAAAAGTTGTCTGAGTTTGCAGGTTTACCTGCTGTGCCCCCACCATCCCCCCAGTGGTCCCCTGAAGGCCACGGGTCCATGATACCCTCTGTATCTTGGCTTCAATCCAACCTTCCCTCTCCTAGAGTCACCCACGCCTCATGAGTGTGCCATCCTGGCCAATTGCCTGACACACAGCACTGAAGAGTGGGAACTTTACTGAAGACACAACCAAACCAGCAATGACCAGGCATGGAGAGAACGGTAGCCACAATGCAGAGACACACCTGAGACAGGGAGGAGAGAGGGGAACAAGCCGGGGCAGAGCCTGTCTGCTTCTCCTTCTCTCATTCTACCCTCCTCGGAATAATAACCACAGACACCCTCAGTTTCTGTCCCACAGTTGATTCCCTTGGGTCTCCCACCCCCCCTGTGATTGTCTCCAAAGCTCCTGCCTCCCACTCCTCTCACTGGGGGAGAGTGCTCCCTGCTAATCCTCCCCTGTGAACTTACTCCCCCTCCCTCTATCCCACCCCCCGGGGGCTAACAGACCACCCAGCACTGCTGACCGTAGCCACAGCCTGGAACGATCCCTTCTGTGGTATGGGAGGCCCACGAGGCTGGGTAAATTTGGTGTTTCTTCTCTTCCTTGGGTCATTTCAAGCAAGCCAAAGGCTGATGTGGAGTCACTAGGCTGGCTAACAGGCTTGTGGCAACCAGCTCCAACTGCAGGGGCTGCCATGAGCAGAAGGCAGAGGAAGGAAGCCTATGGATGGGCAATTCTCCTGACCTCCGCTCGGAGTAAGTGTCCAGCCTGGACAGTGGGCCTGAGCCACAGTCACTCTTCTGTCTGTCCTGGAGGCCCTGAGTGCATGCCTCGGGTCTTTGTGCTGTCAGCGGATGCACCCAGGTATGATGGTGGCAGCTAGACCGGACCAAAGGATGTAATGACCAAACTCAGCAAAAAGCAGCAGTTCTGGCTGCAGAGTGACTCTTACTCACCAGAACACATGGCTCACGTGCTATGTGCTGGTTTCAGTCTGACTAGCAAAAAGTAAAAGCCAAGGTCCACCTGTTCAGGATCTCACGTCACAGGAGCAGGGCACGGTGTTGAGAGGCCTGTG
>NW_007781819.1:0-2986 GCF_000696425.1 Galeopterus variegatus
TGTGTTTACTCGAGAAATTGTTTTCTGAATTAATGCAAAGCAGAGAGGTTTGGGATGTCTCTACAGTACATAAAATCATAGACATGGCATCCAAAATAAGGTTAGTTGTAGTAAAATAAGCTCAGAAAATGTGAACTTTCAGTTCTAGCTCTTCTACCATCTACATGAATGATTTGGAGGAAATCACAACTTTATAATATCCATATTTTTCATATTTTTAATATGGAGAAATGAAGCCAAATCATTTGTATTATTTTCTTTGATTCTAAGTACTATTTTCTACTCAACACAGTCGAGAGTTATTCTATGATAGAAGCAAACTAATAAAACTATGATGAAATGTGAAGATGCAGGGAAAACGGGGCTAAAAGAATGAAGAAAGAATCAAATTTACGTTGAAACCATCCGTACTTTAAGTGTAGCTCTCCAGCTCTCTTCCCCCAACAACTCATGAAAAATATTGATGGGGACTTCAAAAAGACACAATTACTGTAGACCACTGCCCAGTGACGGAAAGACTTTTCACATCACTCCAGACAATTGCCCGTAAAATCTCTAATAACTTAGTAAAGTACAGAGTGACATTCCTTCATGTCTAGTTCAAGTCATATCCAATAGTCTCACCAGCGTGAAGAGCATGAGACATACACACTAAAATTTAATTTAAGTAGTAATTGGACGCAAATTTGTTTCCAGAAATTGAAACATAACATTAAAACAAATTTTCAGTTTCCTCTTCAGTGCTTGTAAAATACTCCCACGATAAACACATGGAGGAAAGCTACATGTTTCTGATGAATGTCTATTCCATCGATTCAAGAAGCTTTTACTATTCAGCTTCTATCATGTACTTTATACTGTAGTCAGCACATAAGGACAATGTTCAAAAATAAATAATGTCTTCCCTTTAGAAAAATAGTGCTCTGCTCCTCAATGTCTCTCTTCTTCCAGACATTTTAATTTAAATGTCATAGTTTGAATTCCCAGTTAGCTAAATGACCACAAGATTGGTCTTGAGAAATGAACAATCTTATACTTTAGGCTCTCAAAAAACATTCATTGAAAGAAAGAATGAACATAAATATAAAGCATTCGATGCATATTTAACTGATTATACTGGTGCTACAGAATACATCCTAGACCATACTGTATTTTGAGAGGCATATTTGGTGTCTTGGACAAACTGATATTGGTATGATACTGCTAAATGGTTATAATTATAATAAAAATGGCAACAATGTATTCATATTTCTGTTTTTACTTTATTTTTCACATATGCATATTTTTTTAATTTTTTATTTGCCCATCTAAAGAAAACTGGAAAGTAGGCAATACAGAAGTGTTGCTTCTGTGGAAAACAAGCTTCACCAAGTCACCAAGCTTCACCAAGTCAGTTTCTGAAGGTCACCAGTGTTAGTACATAGCCGAAGTAGGTTTCAATCCACTGTGCTATGGGAAGATTGTTCATAATTTGAATAACTCTAAGGGAGATATTTAAAATGTGGCAAATTAAGGAAAAAAAAAAACCTCTTGGGTAGACTTCTCTATTCCTCCCCAGACTATTATATGACGACAACCCCACCACCTGCTAGCTATAGGTAAAATAAAAGAAGCCCAAATACATGATTGAAAGTGCAAATACTAGAGCCAGACTGCCTGGATTTAATCCAAACTCTACCACTCACTAGTTATGTACCCTTTGGCCGATTGCTTGACTATTCTGTGGGTCAGATTCCCACCTATGAAATGTTGGTAATAATATTAGCTACCAGTGAGGTTGTTGTGAAGATTAAACAAGTTATTGGATGCAAAAGACTTAGAGGACTGACACATAAGAATAATGTCAACGTTTATTAAAGAGTGGCACCTAGTTCAAGAAACCCTGAAATTCTGAATTTTATGATGTAAAATAAATTGATAATAGTGGTTTAATAGCAGTGGGAGGGTCATGGGACTCAGGAGACTAGGTGATCATTCTAGTTCTGCCACTGTTAAGCCACATGGTCTTTGTCATTCACTCTCCTTCCTGGGACCCCTTTCCTTATCTGAAAAAGTAATGGGCTTGGATAGAAGATCTGGGAAGTTGAGACAGAGAGGCTAAGAGCATGGGTTCTAGAGCCTGACAGATTAGGGTGGATGCACAAGCTCAGCCATATACTATCCATTTGACCATGAGCATCTATCGGAATCATTGGAGTGAAAAGGGAAGAGTGCTTGCTCATAGTCTGGTTGTGGTTTAACAGAATCATCCAGTTAGAGCCATTAGCACAATCCACCATACTGTTATTTAATAAATGTGAGTTATTATTATCATTATTATTGATATAGCCTAAAGACCCTTTCTTTCAAAAAAAATTATATGATGCCATGGGTTATAAACCTTTTGTAAAAACATAAAGTAAATTCAATATTCAAAAGGTGAGAAAAGAAATTAGTGTAACTTGTCTAAATGTCCGAATTCTACTCTGGCATATTTTTATTGATTTGTCCTGCTGTTAAACACCGTCCACTTGAATCTCCACATTGCTTATTGCTCTTTCCTCAGAGAAGTGCCTTTCCAGTAGGGGGTCTGGGACAATGCAGCAAGGAATGTGATGAGAAAGAGATGATAGAAAAAAAATGACACTCTTCATGGTTTCATTCAGGGAATATCAACCTGACCTTCTCGAGAGACGATAAGGTGCCTTCTATTTAGAGTTACACAAAATATACATGGGGATGACTATGTATTGGTACATTTTTTAGAGGTATGCTTGAGTTTCAGGAGTGACTTGTTTTCCCCTGAACTCACCTTCTAGACTAATGTTTTAATGACAGAGCTATTTCAACAATTTTTGGAAGTCCTGTTTAGAAATGAAACTCAGAGCCCTTTTAAAAGGTACACATAAATATGTTTTAATGAGAGCCAGTATTCTTCCACTAGACTTCTCATGGCCACGATTAGATTTAACCTTGTTCTCAAAATTTCTAATCAATTACTTGCATC
>NW_007781820.1:0-592 GCF_000696425.1 Galeopterus variegatus
CTCCACATTTTAGCAAGCCCTTGATGTTGCCACTCGTGTTTTGTTTTGTTTTGTTTTGTTTTGTTTCAGCCTCTCTGATAGGTATGTAGTGACATTTCTCTGTGGTTTTAATTTGCATTTCTCTAATGACTGAAGATGTGGAACATCTTTTCATGTGCTTATTTGCCATCAGTATATCTTTCAGGTATGAGGCTCTTTCTGTCCTTTGCCCATTTTTTTTCTATTCGGATTGTTCATTTTTACTGCTGAGTCTTGAGAGCTTACTATATATTTTAGGTACTTGTCCTTTATCAGATACATGGTTTGCAAATATGGTCTCCAGTCTGTATTATGAACTTTCATCTTCTTAACAGCATCTTTCCCAGAACAAAATTTTTTAATTCTTATAGTGCAATTTATTGGGGGTTTTTTGTTTGTTTATTTTTTTGTCTTTTCTTCTCTATCATCTTTTTGGTGTCAAGTCTGGAAACATGTTGCCTATTACTAGGGTCTGAAAATATTCTCTTATTTTTTTCCCCCTAAAAGTGTTACAGTTTTACATTTAACATTTATGTGTTTGAGCCATATTGAATTGATTATCATATTAGGTGTT
>NW_007781820.1:2487-2986 GCF_000696425.1 Galeopterus variegatus
ACCACTAAGTGTATTGTTATCTGTAGGGTTTCGGATGATATTCTTTGTCAAGTTGGAGAAGTTTTTCTCCATTCGTATTTTACTGAGAAGTTTTCTCATGATTAGATGTGCAGTTTTGTCAAATGTTTTTTTCTACATAGATTACTAATCTTGTGATTTTTCCTTTTTTTAGCCTGTATGTACTGCAGATTAGATTGATTGACTTTTAAATATTGAACCATCCTTAGCACATCACTCAGTCATGGTGTATAATTCTTGTTATATATTGCTTATGTATATATTGCTTAAGAATTTTTGCAGGGCCGGCCCGGTGGCGCACTGCTGCACTCCCACTGAGGGTTCGGATCCCACATACAGACCGGTTCCCGCTCACTGGCTGAGCGAGGTGCGGGCACAGCGCTGAGGGTTGTGATCCCGTTGCCTGTCCCGGTCCAGTACGGGCACGACACTGAGGGTTGTGATCCATTGCCGGACACGAAAAAAGACAAAAAGGGAAAAA
>NW_007781821.1:0-289 GCF_000696425.1 Galeopterus variegatus
AAGGCTCATTGTTTCTTTTGATCAGTGAAGAAAAGATGTAGTTTTCTATGTCTTCTATCTGAGTCTATAACCCCATCCCACCTCATTCTGAGGTCCTCTGTGACCTGTGCTTGACTGAGGCCCTAATTTCTTATCCTCTCACCATGTTATTTCTCAAAAGCAGGCATGGGGTAAATAGCAGCTTAGGTGTCACAAGGTTCTCCCAGAGCAATGCTTACATTGGTTAATGGGATAATAGAGTCTCTGCCCCTTACCTGTTTCCCCCTGACTCTTAGATCTATTACAATCC
>NW_007781821.1:2241-2986 GCF_000696425.1 Galeopterus variegatus
ATTGCCTGTGCCAGCAAATTCTGTTTTACCATTTGTATCCCTGGTTCACTTCTCAGATAACCTCAAGAAGTTTAAATGACACCCTGAGAATCTGTAGCTGCAACATGGTGAGCCCAGGAGTCCCAGTTCAGTTAGCTAGTATTAAATTCTCTGTTACTAGCTTGGACCCCTCCACGTATCTGAGTATTGTCTGCAGTGTGAGGTGTTTAGTCACAGCCATTTGCTTCTCAACAGGAATCTGGCAATGTTGCTTGAAACTCCTGAAAAAATGAAGTGTTCTGCCTCTTGTTGTGTTTATCCTTATAGGTGGCCAAGAATAATAACTGATAAAGTAATACAGATCCCCATCTCCCTGCTAGCTGGATTGATCCCAGGAAGTCTGTGTGATAGAACCCGCCTACTGGGATTTTTATGGCCTGAAAGAGGCACCCAGAATTTCTTACACCACTGTGTTCTAAAAAAAGAAACAGCTCTTTGGTGCCCCCTGGAGTATACCCAGGGAGCAGGCCACACATGCATTATGTGTAAACAGGCCATAAAATACATGAGTTTCTTTCATTCTTGAATTGATAGCTTTTGACATAAAACAATAAAATTCCATTTTCAAAAAAGGTTGTGTTGATATGAATTTACACTGTCCTCAATTTGTAAACCGAAATGTTTCACTAAGACTTAATGTACATCCCATCAGCTATTCCTGTGGGCAAAGAATATGTTCCACATAACATATGCCTAAGAATTAATC
>NW_007781822.1:0-378 GCF_000696425.1 Galeopterus variegatus
TGGCTGGTCAAAGCAGGTTACAGAATAAGAAAACCCTTTTGCATGCCAACCTGCTCTACTGTTCAGTCATAGCTGTAGTATGTGTGTGTTTTACACCAAAGTGTATCTCTTGAAGAGAAGGTGCAGAGGGTCACCGTGAACCATGAAGTGCAGGGGAGGGCTAGGGCACTGACTGTCCACACAACATACCTTAGGGGATGTTAGCTTCTGGGTTGCCATTTATAAAAGTGGGGTTAAAAAAGAAAATGTAACAAAGTAGATAATAATAGCTCTAAGAGAAAAATAGAAGGATAAAATTTTAAAAATTAAATAAAGGAGGGCCGGCCCGGTGGCGCACTGCTACAGTGCGCTGTTTGGGAGCGCGGCGGCGCTCCCGCC
>NW_007781822.1:2293-2986 GCF_000696425.1 Galeopterus variegatus
AAAAGCACTTTTGTGTTTCTACCTGTCCTCTTGCATCTCTGCCATCCTTGAGAGATAACACATCTGGGGTTGCCTATTAGTCCCAAGAGGAAGGTGAATGACTCATGGAGTGAAGCTGAGCTGTCCCAGTTGGACTCAGCTTAAATCAGCCAACTCCAGCCAACCCACAGCCACATTAACTAAATGAAAGCTATTATTGTAAAACTCTGAGAATTTGTGGATTTTGTTATGCAGTGTTATTGTGCTGCTAGTTAACCATTACACCATCCTCTTTTTTATGGACCTTTTTTGTTTGTTCTATATGTTCAGTTGTTGTCAACTTTCTTATGGTATGTAGTTCTTTCATTTGACTTCAGTAATGATACCCCAAATTATTACGATAGCATAAATGTTTTCCATAAGTTTAATGTCAACCTCATCAATAGAGTATAATGTTAGGTCTGGCCCTGTAGCTCACTCGGGAGAGTGTGGCACTGGTAGAGCCTAGGCCGTGGGTTCGGATCCTATATAGGGATGGCTGGTACGCTCACTGGCTGAGCATGGTGCGACAACACCGAGCTGAGGGTTGCAATCCCCTTACCAGTCAGAAAAAAAAAATAAAAAGTGTAATGTTCACTTTCAGTATGGAAAGCTATACAGCACAAGTTAAATGAACTTATTGTAAGTGTACAGTGTAAGGAAGCACATACTTTT
>NW_007781823.1:0-565 GCF_000696425.1 Galeopterus variegatus
TTATTATCTTGTAATTGATATCAGTTTTAAGTTGAAATCTCAATTCACATTCACAAAAGTAATTTCAAGTCTTAAAAGGTAAACTGAGTGATTAGGTTCATGGCAGTTCTATTTTCATTCACAGATAATGCCTCTGAGGTAGCAATTACTGCTCCAGGAACTAGTAGCCATAGAAACAGCTCAACAGGCCCAACACCTGACTGCTCACCTCCATCTCCTGACACTGCCCTCAAAAATATTGTTAAAGTTATTCGACCCCAGGTAAGTGTGCAGAATGACATCATCTGTACTACAATGTATTTTGTTTTTGAAGCATTACATGTATATCACTTATGTTGCAATGTCTGGACTGTTATATGATATGTCAATGGGCTTTTAAAAGAAGGGACTTAGAAAAGGATGTTGGCTTTATTTGGAGCTGATAATAGACACTGAAATCTGTATTTGTTTTTGGAAAAATGAATCTTGTATATTACAAGAAGAAATAAGTGAAACAAAAAATGGCTACTTCACATCATTTTCTTTTCATATTTTAATAATTATGTACCAATTATTGAGCTATTAA
>NW_007781823.1:1642-2986 GCF_000696425.1 Galeopterus variegatus
ATAGGGCAAATGTGTCTTTTAAGATTATTTTGGTCTAAATGAGCAATGATTTCCTTAGTATGTTCTTTATTATAACTTATTTTGGATTATTTTTATTATAATCCCCATCCTTATCAATAAAAATGGCATTAAAATTCACATATACAGTATAGTTTATAGAACACTTTTATATAAATTGTTTAACTTAACCTTCACCCATTCCAATGGAATTTATATTCCAGTTTTATAGATGAGGATATTGGCACTCCAAAGGGGCTAGCTTGTCCAACCGACTTGGAGTTTTTTCCCCTTATTTTAATGTAATAATTTTTTCTTTTCATCCCGTTCAGAGGTTAGAAAATGAGGTTGTACAACTTGACACATCTTTATGAGTATGGAATTTATAGCTTCAGGGCCATTTAGACACAAATAACATTTTACACAGTGCCCCAATATGTGGAGGAGGAAAATGTTTTCAAAAGGTCCTTTTTAAATTGTTTTTCAGGGTAATTTGATCTAGTCTGTTTGCTTTAAGTGATAAACCTCACTAAACTCACATTTTGATGCTCTATATGTCACATTTGTTGTCTTCGGTTTTCTCAATATATGAAGGTGTTTCTGGTGTTATTTATATCTACTACATTTCCGGCATTTAAAAAATATTTAGTTATTTATAACTTTTATATTTATATTTATATTCAGTCTTTTTATCCTAGGAATAACTTTTATTGTCCTATATATGTTAATAAAATTAACTTCTAAATATTACATTTTTATGCCAATGTAAATTCTTTAATGTAAATGCACTTCGTCATTCAATTAATGAAAAGAGATTTCTTTCTACTCATTCATAATCTGTTCAACTCCAAGAGACATTACTCCATAAATCCTTCTCTGCATATTTTATGTTAGATTAGGTTAGCTTATTTTGGGAAACTTTGAAGAAAACTAGAGGTAATATTAAAGCCAGAGGTTACATTTTGACTCTATTCCTTAGTTCTGTCAATTATTAAATGTTTACGAAGGTAACTGACTCCACCTCTTTGTTAGATGCTATAATGATGATCGGGGGCGGGGGGGAATAAAGTGAAAAAGTTAAGTAATTTAGGATGATGGTATTTAAATTAGAATCAATGCAACCTGTAAGTATATGAGGGTACTTCAAAAAGTTAATGGAAAGAATTGTATTATCTTGTAATTCTACTTTTCCCTTGAGCTTTTTGAAGTACTCTCGTATATGTAATAGAACGATGACAGCTAATATATATAATTGGGAAAGACAATAACTTTTATTAGGCTACTCTTCCTTCTGCCCCAGAGACTTTGGTGCATCACTTACTTCTGAGTACTGACTGCTGGGGCACC
>NW_007781824.1:0-665 GCF_000696425.1 Galeopterus variegatus
CTTTAATGTAGGAGAAATGTAATGTAATGTAAGAGCAGTTAATTATATAATATCAGCAGAATGCAATGGAGGAAGATAATGAGTATTTGTTTCTTAAACAGAACTCTAGGCTCGATATAAGTAGCATGATGCCTTTTTAGCTCTATTATTTAAGGGAAAATGTGAAAAACAGCCTATATTTTAACCTGATGGCATTTTCCACTAAAATAATCTAACTTTCTTTGTTCTGGCTACAGCTTTCTGAATGGTTTCCAGTGTGCATGGCTTCTAACATAAACTTTCCTTGTGGAAAGAGTATACAAGTGAACATTCTAACTCTTCGGCAGTTCTTTACCAGTACAAGTTAAAGCAGTCAAATCTTTTTAATACACTGAAGACCACAGATGTCTAAAAAGGAAAAGAAGCTTTAAGAGCATTTCAACTCCTTTCTTTTACAGACCTGGAAATTGAGAATCAGAGGGTGATGTGACTTTCCAAAGCTGCGAAATTACAGGTTTGTCTAGATTGAGATAGTCTCCCCATCCTAGATTACTCCATAGTAAATGGAAATAATTAATCATATTCCCATATTTATTTCCATTGGGGAAAATGCCATTTATGATCATGCAAATCTGAGATTTCCCCCTGTACAACATCATCAAAGAGCACAATTTGAATGACCAGAA
>NW_007781824.1:2445-2986 GCF_000696425.1 Galeopterus variegatus
CCTCTGTCCTGTTCCGAAGATTCACGTCCTGGCCGTCCAGTTCTCTCTCTCACTGCTTTTCACAGTCTCTGGATCCAGCTGCTGAGACTCCATACATTACCACGGCACTGTGCCCCATTTCTATGTTTTACTCCTGTTTTTCTTTTCCACCTAAAGTATTTTCTACCTCCACTAAGCCACAAACTCGATACCCTTCAATTAATTCATAAGTAAGCCTCGGCACTTACAAGTTACTGAGGACCGAATAAGTCCTGTTTCTGCCCTCATGTTGGCTCACAGTCTAGAGGTGGGAGACAGGCAAGGTGACAGATGTTTCCAATATGGTGTGAGATGTTTGTTAGCTTCTAGAGGACAGGAACCCTGTCCTGTGTCACAGACATCACCCACAACCTCTAGAACACCTGTGCTGCCCACATAACTAGAGCTTACATTGCAGTAATGTCAAGTTAAACTAAGGTCCAAGAATGGTAAACTCTTGTTTTAATTTGTCCTTCATTTGGAAAGAATAGCAAAGAAAGTGCAATGTCTAAGGAAGGAATGT
>NW_007781825.1:0-270 GCF_000696425.1 Galeopterus variegatus
CACCAAGCCAAGGGTTGAGATCCCCTTACCGGTCATCTTTTTAAAAAAAAAAAAAAAGTTTTAATATATATACAGCACTTATAATATTTAAAGGTATGCCAGCAGGTGGATATAAATCCCTTCCATAAATTCCATAAAGATTTCTGGTGGAGCAACCCTAGCAAAGCAAGATGCCCGTTAGGTACATGCATGGACGTGAGTGTGTGTGTGGGGGGGGTACAGGTGTGTCTGTGTGTTGGACATCCCCATCATAACTTAGGGGAGAGAATG
>NW_007781825.1:1897-2986 GCF_000696425.1 Galeopterus variegatus
AGCCTCACGCTGGCCAGAGAGCAGAGCACCATGGGTGGTGGAGTAGTACTTGCGGTGGGTGGCCTCACCAGAGAACAGCACCTGCATGGGCTGGGTGGGGGGAAAGGCAGGTGGGGGTGGAGGGACAGCAGGAGCCACCAAGAGGCTTCCCATCTGCCCCAGATCCCCCCATCCATACTACAAATCAGAGAAGACCAAGATGCAGGTATTGCTCCTTCCACAGGATGAGGAGCTGCCCTTCCCACCTGGCCACCTTCCCTTCTGCTTCCCCAAACGCCCAGGCCTCAGTTCTTTCTGTCCTGAGGCTGTCAGGAGTCCAGGCTCTGCAGTCTCAAAGGCTCCTTGTGCCTCTTACCAGCGAACTCAGGGCAAGTGGTTTAACCTTTCTAAGCCTTGATTTTCTCATCTGCCAAACAGGTTTATACCACCTGCTTCTTGAAGGTGGTCATCAGGATTAAGTGAAATCATGTACCTAAAGCACTTAGAACGTGGAAGAACGTAAGCACTCAATAAAGTTAGGTGGTAATTTAACAAACCTTTATGGAGCCCCTATTAGAGTCCAGGGACTGTTCTGGGCACTTGGAAGATAAAAGGTGACCGGGCTGCTGCTTTGTGGAGCTTCCATGCTGGTGGGGAAGCCAGACACGAAACCCAATTACTAAACAGCGTCATACGTGACGTGATGGGTGTTTGGGCGAGGCGCTGAAAGCCCAGAGAAGAGGCTTGCTGTCGGGGGGATCCCACAAAGCTTCCCAGAGGACAGGACCTTTGGACTGGCTCTTGGAAGATGCTGGGCGAATAAACAGGCAAAGGACACTTCAGACAGAGGGAAAAGTAGGGGCAAAAATGCACTAAGGCAGCGTTATTTGGGAAACCATGAGAACTGTAGTACAGCCAGGGCTCAACCTTGAGAAAGCAGGCCATCCAGGTGAGGTCCAGGCAAAGTACAAGTTCTTGCATCGCAAGCTTGCACTTGAACTTTATCCCAGTGCCTCTCAAGCTGAATGTGCAAAGCCACCAGTGTGGATCCTGATAGAATGTGGTTTTTAATTCAGCAGTCTGAGGTGGGCTGAGAGTCTGCAGTTCTAA